>NW_009233403.1:0-40387 GCF_000690835.1 Fulmarus glacialis | reverse complement strand
TATATAATAAATATAATAGACTTAGAAATTTCTTTCTTACATGCTCCAGTCAGATTTTTCTTACAGAGATGTAAGTACTAGAAGAGGGACTAGAAAAGAGGATTTTAACAGGAATATAATTTGTACTGACAACTGAATGTAATTTCAAGTATCTTTGATAGCATCTGAAATATTCAAGACCCAAGACTGTTGATCTTTAAATGGCTTTAATTCCCATTGAAATAGTTGGGAATTGAAGGTACTTAGCACCTTCAGAGACGACACGTTAAATGAATGCATTAATACGGATGAAATGCATTTTGTTGCAAGGAAAAAGGATATCTGAAGCTGGAAAATAATGCTTGAGTCAATATTCCTGTAAATGCAGCCCTGCCCTATCTTCAAATTTGGTTAGAAAATCACATTGTTGGAATTTTATCAGGGTATTGTATCCCATTAGTTTGAACAGAGGGGAGATGGCTTTCGTCATTTTGAGGTCTGTGTATATTTACAAATATATTGAATTTGGAAGAATTTTTCAACAGCTCTAGAAAACGTGCCATACTGAAAATTAGTGGCATTTGGCTTCCTTAATCATTTCAGTACTTCTATAAATTTTTTTATCCTGATTTACTGTAATTGTAATAAGCTATTTTAGTTAATACAGTATGTGTGTAAGCATTTGGCATTCTAAAATGCTTATGAAGCCTGTATTGAAAGATCTCCCATTTTGAAACCCACAATGCAATTACTCCTTCAGTGACAACCTCCTGTGTCTGGAGGTGTTGAACAAGACAGGAAATAATTAAATGTACAGTTAATCCTGATTAAATCCCAGACAACTCATGCAGCATTCACAGATGAGTTTATTTGATTTCTGAATACTTAAGGGTAAAATATGATCCTAGTGTTGGTTAGTCTTGAAGAAAGGACTAGTTCTGTAAGACAGATTACAGATAGTAAAGAACACTTACTTTGTTCTAGTTAACTGTAGCAATAGCCTGTGCTATGGAAATCGCTGTCTCTGACATAAAATGGGAGAAGTCTCTTACACTCATTGCGTGCTTATATTGTAACGTGCAAAATCTTTATAGCAAAATATTTTTGTTAGTTTAAATTACTGTGGTACTGTGTCATGCTGTAAAGTACCAGCTAAAACGGACTCAATATTTTTGCATTTATATCCCATAAATGACCATGGAATTTATGTGCTATTGTGCAGAGACTTTAACGGCAACCATGAGCGAGTTCCTTTGCAAGTGTCGGTTTTCAGTATAGCTTTTGCCATTATTTTAATGTAAATTTACCTTACTTGGTGTGTGTAGCTGGCTTACTGAAGTTTTCAATTACTGGGTCAAGCAGATAAAAGCTTTTTTTTTCTACAGGGTGATGAGGAACTCTTCGTCCTTACGTATTGTACCAAAAGAAATATTGATACTACAGACAGGCGATTCTGTTTTGATTTAGAAGCTTCCGACAGGTAAGCTTGTGAAACACACTAGAAAGGACTCTTTCTAAGTAGTAGTTAACAATACTGTAATATTACTGTTGTGTTTTCTTCTTATTTTTTCATGCTCGCTCAGACTGCCAATGGGAAATAGTCACTGGAGGGGCAGGCAAGCACTGCCGTGGCTCCCTGGATTTTTACCTCAATTGTGTGTAGCAGAAGCAGAGAGGATCTAAACTGAAATGTAGACGACGTCTGAGCTCACATAGAAGAAAAGCATAGGAAAAAGTTAGAGAAACTATTATGAATTGCTGTTATTGTAGTGAAGAAACATGGCTTAAATTGAAGTATGCATAGCTATAATGAAAGACTGCAATCACAGTAGTAATTCATACAGTCATGACCATATCGTATTGCAAGCCTGCTTTCCAAAATGACGTGTTGCTGAGGGTTTATGCTGGATTTTCAGATTGGAAATAAGATCATTGGGATTTTGAGTCTTTTTGTGGCTGGTGTAATCATCCAGTGCATCCTGAACATTGCTGCCACTGCCTTTTTGAAACACCACCATTTTGTTGCTTTATTTCAAGAGAGAAGAATTGCTTATTTATTTCGCTAAAAGGATCTTAAAATAGGATAAATATTGCTTTTCGTCAGCGTTGTAGTCTTCCTTCATTTATGAAGGTGAGAGAATCCAACTTAATAGAGTATTGCAAATAAATACGGCTGTGATAATGCCACATTCTTTTGGTGCAGATTGTATCTGTGCAGAATAATAAATGCTAGATATAAATTAGTGGACTGTTGCTGAGTTTTTGTATCCACCCCTTCTGAGCTGTTTTTAACCAATACATTTGCTTCTTACTTACACCAATTAAGTACATTTTAATTTATCATATAGTAGGTCTTCAAGTTTTATAGGTTTTTGGTTTTTTCCGATCAAATTCATAGCGCCCTTCACTTTAAATGCAGTGTGGCCAATGCTGTCAGGCCCCTCTGTCCTATGATTGCTAGTGGTCTGCAAATATGTCTGTGATAAGGATCATGTGCATGATCACAGTCTTAGGTGAGAGGCTATGCCTAGCTTGCATGGCCAGTCAGACTGGCCTGCCTGAGGCATACCCGTTTCTGTATCAAGCAATGGGTAAAGGAATGCGAAATTACCGCTGCATCTGAAAACTTCCAGCTCACATGGCAGATGACAAGATACTCATTTACAGCTCAGGTGGCATTTGTAACAAGTCTTACAGCATGGTTTGAACTTGCATTTTTGATTTGAGGAGGCTGTGGCTTAACTATTCTAACGCTGTGTCCCAACAATGGAAAAGGGAGTAAAGATTTAAACTCTTGACATCAGCTCCTCTTGGGTCAGTGTATTGGTCAATATGAATAACAGATTTCAAACTGAGTCTGATAAAGTTGCTAAAAAAGTACCGTGAGAAATGTCAGTCAATCCCCCTTCTGTGTGTCATCTCTGCTCAATAGGGTATCTGGAGTTTGAACACAGATGGATGGAGAGCAGTGTTTCCTTGATCCTGCAAAACATTTTTTCATTCTCTTCTCTGGTAAAAGCGGGAAAAATCTAATCCATCTTTCTGTACAGATATAATAGACACAACTGGTCTGCTGTGACCTTGATATCAGACATTTTTCTTTTAATAATATATGTGTGTAGTACTGAGATGTTCCCATGGAGATTAGTTCTGTGCTGCAGGCCATTAGCTTGTTTCCTTGGTATCAGTTCAGGCCACACTTATCCGTTGGCTTGTCCAAGTTAAAAAATAACATACAGATTGACGGCTGGCCATGGCGTTTTCTTTGTTCCTGTGCTGTGGAAGGAGGCAAGGTTGTAAAATTTTAGGAAGGACTTTTCAGTAGCAAATGTTCAGCCTTGTGCATGACTTGAGCATAGTTTGGAGCTAGCTGCGTATTTACAGATTTTTCTTTTAAAAAGAAAGCCGAGATGATTCTTTTTTCTTTAAATTCTGATATGACTATAAGCTCTGAGGGTGCTAGGATCCTGGCTAAATGTTTTTTCTGTTTCTAGTACTCCCATCATGTTTAGTTGGAGGTGACTAGTGTTAAGTGTAAATGTAGAGAAATTTAAATCTTAAGGAGACAGCAGAGGTCTTTTGGAGTAGGAAAAAGACTTTCTATTGATAAAGACCATTATCCTTCTGAAATACTACTTAGATTTTAATTTTACCAATACAGGACAAGGAGGAGGGAAGGCTTTGTCTCTTTTGACTTTAATTTGAAGACAAATAAATAATGTTTCATGCAGCATATGCTGAGTTTGGTGTTTTGCCTCTAGGTGATATTCTTTGATACCTTGACAGTTACAATTTTAGTGAAAAGAAGGAAAGTTTGCCCTGCATAAAAGTAACTCATTTGGTTTTAGTTTTAACTAGTAAAAGGAAGTAGACAGGAAAAAACCAAATCAGCATATGGGGGTTTTTTTAGTTAATTTATCTAATTACTTGGGATATTTTTTTCTACCAAATGATTAAGTTTGCATGTTTATGATGGTTGCAGCTCTGCACTACTAGCAGACCAGTTTGCATTGAAAAAAGCTGGTATGGCTTGAGAAGCCGCTTTGCTTACTGTTGTTACAAATACCAGTATTAGCTTGTTTTAGTCATAAAGGTTATTAGTTGCAGAAATTAAGGCAAGGCTTCCCTCACCCACACTGAGAGCTCAATGTCTATCTCTGTGAATAGTGAGAGATTCCATTTTTATGGTTTAATATTCTTCTCGCTTTAACTAATCAAAAGAGAATGACTTGCTAGATTGCTGTCATTTTCCAAATAGTTGGGTCTCCTGAGTTTAGATTGGTTTGCTAGAGGGTGTGTGCATACCTTGTCCTCACATATTGTCTGAAAAGGTATTTTGAGCAGGAGGTATTTGTACCTATAGAGTTTTACGCTGCAGTTAAATCGTGTGGTTTGGTAAAATCTATGGCAAGGCGAAAATGAACTAGAAATGTCTCTAGTTGTAAAAATATGAACATGGTGTGTAGACTGTTACGCTTTTAAGTAAAAGTGGGATTTGTGTTGGTTTTCTCTGTGCTGTTGTTTTTAGATAACATTTTCCCCTACAGCTATTTTGCTACTTGAAGATAGATTTAAAACAAAAGAGAGAGAGAGAGAGAGAGAGAGAGAATGTTATGAATTAGTTCTCTATTTCTATCCTTCTCTATATAATGAGATTTACAAATTTGCCAAAAATATCAGCAGGCTGAATATAATGATTTTTTTTTTAAATGGCAAAAAAATAATTACCCAAATAACCTGTTCTGCTTTTAACTCTCCTTACTTTGTACACTATGCTGAACCACACAATTACTCTTTTTAGTTTCTTATTATATAAACACAAAAGTAGATTTATGTTAATCTCTGTTCACTAATCCCTGCATCCTACAGTTGTTCATCCTTGCTTTTTAGGAAAGTTATAGGAGTGGAGTTTTGTAATGAGATACTGCATTAAGACTGGATTATTTCTTATAAGATATTTACTGCAAAACTATAATCATTGTTGCTGCTGTAAAGCTGAAGACTACACATCGAATAAGTTGACAAAAGCCATTTTTTATGTAACAGCACAGCAAAGCAAGTGCAAGTTTATTTAGAATTCAGAAAACTCAGTAACTCCCAGCAAGTGTTGGAATCAACAAGCTATCAACAATGAGCTATTTCAAATAAATAGTTTGCAGATTACATTCACTTTCCTTTTTCCTCCCTATCCTCCCTATTTCCTACTGTGTGTATCAGTTCTATAACTTATTTTAAAGATGAGCAGTGTTCAGTAATTAAGCAAAAAAACCAAACCTGACTTTTAGGACTTTTAGGGCTTTTGCTTGTAGTTGGAAGTAGAATTTGACAAGACTTGGTTGCTGGTGAGTGCAGTTACTCTGTGTGGTTGGTACATTTGCAGGCCTGGAGTTCCTGTGACCATGCAGGCGTTTTCTGAGGAAGACAGGAAGCTGTGGATGGAAGCCTTGGATGGAAAAGAAGCTGTAAGAATAATTTGGGTTTTTTTCATACTCATCTATAGTGTAATGGAGAAATTATCTCACCCCCCTGCTTCCTGATCCCATTTATACTTTAATAAACTGGGATTTTGTAGTTTGCAAAATGATAGATTCAATGAAGAAAGAATAAAAGTGAAATAAAACTCAGGAGAGCTGTGTAATTTGGAAAAGCTCAGTGTAGATAACTGGTAATGCTGATATGAGATATTTTTCATTGTGATGACAGCATTGATTTTTATGAATGGTTTCCCATCACAATGACGATACTGGTATTCTAGAAAATGTCTAGTATAAGCATGTCCATTTAGCCTTACGTTGACATAACTGCATTCCAGTGGCAAGACTTGCGTGAGTTAGTTGTATGGTATTATTATTATATTTTTTTTAAAACTAGATCAAAAAAATGCTTGTCAATGGAAATGAGGTTGTACTTGAATTTGCTTAATTTCTGATTCACATCAGGAAATGGGTCTGAACTGCAGAATTGAAGTACACTGCAGATTATTCTTACAATCATAAATATTATATTGGTCTTGTGAGCCAAAAATAATGGGGTTTTCTAGTCAATGACACAATCATGTGTCTGTCCCCAGTAGTTGGCTACTGGGGATTTTAGCAGTAGGTTTTATAGACAGCATTGTTGTAAAAATCTTGTTTCATCTGCAGAGGTGTTTGTTACCATCACATGTTGTCAGAGCTGGACTCCCCAGTAAGCTTACAACTTCTGGGAGTGCCAAGCTGTGATATAACTCCCAGGATTCATCAAAGCAGTTCACAATGATTTGAGTGAACTTGAACTGTGGGAAGTTAGCCAGCAGAGAAACATAGGAACATGGAGCACGTAAATCAGTTAATTTCAGTAGCTATAACTAACATTGTTCTGCTCCCCAAGGAACTGTATTTGTTGAGAATTTTTTAAAAACTTCACTCCTTAAAAAGTGCAATTATCTACTTTCTGAGTGGGCACGGACCTGTGGTCCTAACGTTAGAGCTGTTGTAGTTAGAGGTGATATGTTCTAGCTGTAAACGACTCTACTTGTGCCTACTGGGCATTAAGATTGGGGGTGTCTTGTTTCTGGTTTCATAAAATTCTTTAAAATAATTTCTGTCTCTTTACTCTTTTTGCGTTAGCTGTTCATCAATTTGAATAGAACAAATGCAAAACGAGAGGGAAGTAAGTATTTGAATTACTATTAAAGTTGATTTTTGTTAACATTTTACAATTGAGAAAGGCAAAGGTAAATTTTTTTCTGTGGATCCAACGTAATTAAATATTTAATTTTTAATCTCGAGTTCTGAATATACTTTGTGGATTTTGTAATTAATGGGTTTTCACAGTAACGCAGTTTAGTACGTATGTAAGAACTGTAGGACTGGACATAAGCTAGAGAAACAGTCTGATTGTTTTTGCCAATTTACTTCATGCTTGAAATTGACTCAAAAAAGGGTTAATTTGTATGTAAATACATCACAATTTCTTAATCCAGACTGTGTGTACACATCTGTTAGAATGCATACGTATGGTTTTAAAAGCAATCACAGCTGAACATAAAGGTCAGCAAAAAAACTGAATGCATGTATTTAAAATGTAAACCTTAATATGGAAGTAAAAGAGATGGCTTTCTTTAAACGATGTTAGCTTTCTTCTGTTAGCAAAGTATATGAGTGAAAACAGTTACCCTTCTTGCATTATCAGGCAATTTATGCTTGCCCTTTTTTTCTTTTTTTAATTAAATTGTTGGTTAAAGCTGGATCCTGGTCTTATTAATAGAAGTTTTTCCACGGATTTTTATTTTCGTGGTGCAAGACCAGGTCCCCAGGAGCAAGAAGGCCAGATGTTTGGGGGAAGGGCAGTTTTGCAATATAAGCTTTTAAATGAAGTTTTGATGTGAAGAAAAAGAATAAGATAGGAACAACAAAGGAATGCTGGATCTCAGCTGTTGTCCTGTTAATGCATCTGCTTTTATGTAGTCAGATCATTAACTGCTGTGAAATGACATACATGTGTCCTGTATCTTTAGTGTGGGAATTTCTTTGGCTTACGGCAGGACTCAGTAAAAGCCCTGCTGTTGATGATTATGTTTTTTCATCATAAGTACTTCCTTGTCCCATTTGGTTAACTCTCTCAGATGTTGTCGATGTTGCAGTAAGTACTGTTAAATTCCATTTTGTATCTGCCAACATATGTACCTAATCAGAGATCCCATTCTTCAAAGGCTGCTGCTGTGAACAGATTCAGTGAAGCCACTACCACCAGAATGAGCCTTTACTTGGACTGGGCAGGGTTGTGAAGGAGAAAAGGGGAATTTCTCTAGAAAAAGTGATGGAAGTATTCCCGTTCCAGAATATTTACAGTTTTGCCTGAGAAGTACTAGCTATGTGATTAAGTCCAGCCTTATTTTTCAGTGAAAGACATTATTGTAATGGTGCTTTAAAACTTTTCAAACTTTTTTTTTCCTTGTAGGTGCACAATTGGATAAGATAGGGTTCACTGTCATCAAAAAGTGCATCAGTGCTGTTGAAACTCGAGGTAATGATCAACCCAGTCTGTTTGTGGAGGGGGTGGAGCAGCTGGTCGGCTCTTCGAAGGCGGCCTGTGTGATCTAGTCTCCTGGAGATCTCTGGGAAAGACTTAATATGGTAGATATTACACTGACTGGGGCAGGAGCTTTCTTCTGTCCAGTCCCAGCCTTTTATGTATGGCTTTCCCTCAAGAAATGTGTTTTCAAGAAGTGCTCAGAAGGGGGTAATAGCATCTCTCTTGACAAAGGAAGCCAACATTTGTGTGCAACAGCTGAAGAAAAAAACCCTGCGTCTTGTAGGCAATTTCTGTACCTTTGCTTTGCTGTTGGAACAGACTAATTAATTTTAGTATTCCATTTGTGGACTTTGAATGGAGGTTTTCTGTTTAGTCACTTAAGACAGAAAAACAGGAGCTGAGCAGGCAAGTGAATAACAAAAAGTATTGAAGTACTTCTGGTGGAGTTAGTCTCACACCAGAGACAAGGATGCTGTCAGGCTTACTATTGCATATACTCGTTGTTGTACCTCCAAAATTGGAGACAGAAGAGAAAGGCCAGTTGGGATTATGATTGTGGAGAGGCTCTGTGTCACAGACCCTGTATTACTTGGGCACTGGATAATACCAGCTTTTGATACTGCTGTCGTGCAAGGAGACAACAATCCTTGTATGGACATGCTGAAATGTGAGGTGACCAGCCACTCTGAGGCTTACTGTATTGTATATGGTATTGTGTGGAGAACCTGCTTGTTTGGTTGTGTTTTTTTAAAAAAGAGGTGGAGAGGGGAAACTAGGTAATCAGTTACGGTGTATTTCTTAGTTTGTTAAAAGAGATGTTGAAATTTCTCTGTGTGAATTTTGTTTTTCTCCTGAATTGTTGACCTTCCTTCCCGCTCCTGAAGGGAAGATTTACGATTTTTCAGGAATTGTATCTTTTTTTCTAGAGATTTAGCATTGCACAGGGCAGAACACATATCTTTCTTTGTATCACAGTCCAGCTTAAATAAGATAGCTGAACAGAAGAATGGGTTAGTCACACTTCCTGTCAATGCAGGGTCTTACTTAAAAGCAGTGTCTTCCATGTATGCATTTACTATATAATATTATTAGTAAGATGGAGCAGCCTTTGTGATATTGAGAATTTAGCATTTAAACAGCAAGAAATATCTGAAATCCTTTTTCTCTTGGATTTTTTTTGTACCAGTCCTGTCTGATGCATTAAAGATGTTATTCCAGATTAGACCATATTCTATCTGGTGTTATTTTTGTTCATTCTGTTCTTTTGAATGTGTTTCAAATAAGGTTTGCCTGTCTCATCACTTTAAAGATTTCAGTTACTGGCATTTACAATCTGAATATTTCAGCTGGGAAACACTGCAGATAGAGCTGGCATCCTACAGATAAGTTGCCTTCACTGCAAAACCCTGCTTCGATCTTCTCTTTGCACTGGATGAGGCAGATTTTATGAAGAGAGTAGCATGTGATCGTGTAATGAAAGGCTGGTTTTGGTCTACAGCACAGTGACTGGTTACCTTAGAATACCTTATGAATCATGCTTACTGTAAGCAGTGTGGAGTACACTATATTTTGGTTTAGTATCTATAGGTGTGTTCAAATAGTTTTCTTTAGGTAGTCTTTTTTTTCCTTTCTTTGATACCCTGCAAGGAAAGTGAAACAAGAACATAACTGTGGAAAAACTGTGAACACTTTCTTCTTGTAGAGGCTATTTGGAAAAATGGGTTAGATATGGGGTTTCTTCTCATGGCTGTGGGTGGATAGGTTAAACTGAGTGGTGGTTCAAGTCCGCTCTGTTCTTTATGCCTTGATTTAGAGGTGTGTAAGAAGGTGCAAAATACATGTGTAACCCCACGTAATATTGTTGTTCAAGACAGATAGATAGATTAGAAGCATGTGTCACCATAGTGGGATCTGCCCTGAAGCATACTTGGAAGAGAATTAAAGTTACCACAGTTAGCTGCAGTATTTGCTGTCTTTGGAAACCTTGCAGCTTCACTGTCCCTTGTACAGAGCCTTTCTAAGACCTGCAGTCAGTAGAGTGCTTTGTGGTAATTACTACCAATGAAAATGACTTTTATCTATTAGTTTTGTTTTAGGGAGTACTTAAAAAAAAAAAAAAAGTATTCAATAAATACTTCTTTCCCAGGGTTTCAAGAATAGGTTTAGGTGAGGTACTACCTTCCAGGAACTCAGCAATCCACTTAGCCCTGTTTCAAAGAACTTGATTCGTCCATTGCATTTCAAGCAGTTGTTGATGATTTTCTGTTTATCAATACTGAACTTAATATCAACTGCATTTAAAAAGAAAAAAAAAAATCCTAACAAACAAAATCCTGACTTCATCTATGAGACTAACTGAAGCATTCCTAAAGGATCAGCTTCTGTTTTCTGCAGAACCTGCAGGACCTTCTGCTGATATCTGCTGAGCTAAACAAACGGAGGGCCGGGAGAACATTCAGTTGTTTGCCTCAGAAGGGCTTGGCCAAGTAGTTGTATGATGAAGAAAATCCCATCTTTCAGGCTGCAGATTTTATATCTATACTTGTTCTTAAAACAATTTTTACTTGATTATTTTACTTTAATGATAATACATCAAAGGCAAGTTATGTTCGGCAGAAGAAAACAGGACAGATGCCTCTTCAGAGACTGTGCTTGTGTGCCATGTTTTTATCTCTTGTAATCATAATGGGTGTGAGGTTGGCGTGGGTGGAAAGAGAGGGCAGTCTAGTGTGGGTGGAAACTGAGAATAGTCTTGTCATGTCATAGCAGAAAAAGTCTGGTACTCAGAGAGAGAAGAGCATAACAGAGATATTGAACATAAACTTGTCAATGGCTGGATAATTTTTTCTCAGTTACGTTCCCTTTTATAAAGCCAAGAAGGAAATTATTTGCTCTGAATGAATAGAAGAATCAAAGGCAGTGTCTTGGTTAAAATGCATGTAAGCTTCTGATTCAGTGTTGCCTTATAAGATATTGGCTGTGCTTTACCTGGTAGGAGATGCTGAGGCATCAAGATATGCAGCCTGTCTCTCACGTACTGAGCACGATTTTGGTTGGATGTGCACCCGTGTTTTGTCTCTGAGAGAACATTTTGGGATTCTGTTTGGAGTATTTTATTTATAATTCTGTACTGAGAATAATACAACGGGGTAAAAGTTTATAGAAACATCAAAGAGCTGTTTGCTCCGGTAGTAAAGACTCTGTGCACGTTTTTGTTGCAAGTAGTTGGTTTTACCTTCTGTTAGGATGTGGTAGGTAAGTGTTTGCCACAGCAGTGTTTGTCTTGATTTTAGAACTCCTGGAGCTGCTAATCTGAGCTGCAGAGAGAGATGGCAGCATTGAGCTGTCTGTCCAGTCTGTCTGCTCATGACAAAGAAAGAAGATGGTGAGGAGGAAGTAGAAAACCTTTTCACGTAACAAAAAAAATCTGGCATTACCTTGAATTTAGAGTGTCACTTGTGTGGCTGTTTCTGTACTATGGGGTTTGATATAAAAAGTTGTATTTGCAGCTATATTACTAGTCTGTGTCAGCCACATGTACAATGCCAGCCACAAAGTAAACTTGCCTACATACCTTGCTTACAATAGTATAAATTACTGTTTTACTTAAAATACCTTATTTTTCTAAGCATGTTTCACAAATAGTGTACCTGTGCCAAATTCCGGTATCAGACAGCCAAACATCTTGAGATAATGTAAATATGAAGGAAATCATGCTGTGGGGCTTTACCGCTCAAAGTTGCCAATAGTGACTGGTTGAGCCGGCAGACGCAGCATCTGAACCCTTCAACATTTTAGTCACTGGTAAGCTATCCCTTGCAATGAGTCATCTTGTCAATTGTGTTCTGTAAATGCCAAGCATTATCAGTCTTGGATGTACTGAAGATCTGAAATGTGCAGATTAAATCAGAAATAGTACTGTTTCAGACCAGGTTTGTATATTTTAAATAAAACATCCTTTAAAGGTATGTTTAAAGGTATCATTTAAAACTATATTGAAATATTAATTCCTCTTTGCACTTCTTGATGTCTGCTAGCAATTAGCTACGCTTTTTTCAGGTTGATGAATTTGAAACTGATCAATTATCTGATAATTACTATCACAGACTCATGATTATTGCTGCAGGATTGTCTTAGTTTCAATACTGCCATAACTTCAGAGACTTTTGCATATCATGTCTGTTTTAATATTGAACAGTAGTTTCTGTGGTTTGACCTTAATTATTTCTAAGCCCGTAAGTGTATGTTTGGGGTCAGCACGGTTTGGTTCTCCCTGGTTTTAATGTTAGAAGCACAGGAAGTAACGAAACAACTTCCGAGATAAGCAAAAGCTCAGCTGTATTTGGCTGTGACAGTATTTCTTCAGCTTTTTAGCTTCTTGCATACGATGCAGAAAGCTTGTTCTGTGGTACTGAAAGTAGTGGAGGACATTGTATTAAAAAAAGTGTGATGCCTTTTGGCAGAGCATTAAAAAGCCTAGTGTTATTTTTGTACCAGAATTTTTCTGGACACCTCTGAGAAATTTGAAGTAAAGACTGATTGCTGCTCTCAGGACAGATTCCTAGTACATCCTTGTTTGGAGTGAATCACGGATTATGTTTATTTTTATTTTTTTAAGTGTTGGCAGTCTTTAAATGGTGTATAGCATGCTATCACACTGTTGTTTTGGGGATCACTGGAAGACTTACTTGGTTGATAACTTCGTATTTTGAGAAGAATAGTATTGTGGCCACATAGCGGTTTTTTGCAGTTCTTTCTTTTGCGCACAGCTAAACTGCGAGCATACTCTAGAGTTGTGTTTTTTGATGACCACAGCTGAAATACTGGAGATATGGCTTATTCTGTTAATTTGAGCCAGCTCTGAACATGACATCTAGCTTAAGACTCAGCATCATTACAGTGGTGCCTGCATCCCGGGGAAAGAAAAGGGCCAGTTTTGCCCAGGTGGAGCAACTGACAGAAGTAGCAGCTGCTGCTGCCATAGTCCGTCAGGTCCCCACTGGGACACAGGATGGAGCAGTGCTAACAGGGAGGAGTTCAGCTGGCTCTCAAAGATCTGGGATGGCTGAGGAGGCTGCAGACTGCGTGAGGAAGAGGAGGGGAGGAGAGAAGAAGGAAAAGATGTAGCAAGGCTAGGCAGGAGGAAGAGAAGGTAGAAAATGCAAAGTTCTCTCCACCGTATTGAGAATTATTGCTGTGTATTATGGTTGTGTCTGACAGTAATTCATTAAAAGGCTGATGATTTTTACATACTTCATCTAATATTTATTTGGGAAGAAACTTTTTCTCATATGACTGGTTTTAATTTTCCTTCTCTGGGTTGGAACGGTTTGGTATTGAAACTGGGAATTCTCCACAAGTCTTCCTTTGTTGAAGGATATTTTGAATAAGAATACCACATAATCTGTTATTTGAAAAGATTTCCTTGGAGTAGAAACACAGGTATTTTGTGGCATTTTTACCCTTCCAGGCCAATGTGAATATAGAGGTAGAGTACGGTGGTGTTTGTAGACGGCTGCTTATTATGTGGCCTCTCAAATATGTGTGTCAGCTTCAGGACTGTAATATTTTACCTCCCACTGTATGGGCTCTGAAACAATGCAGCAGACAAAGACATACCTTATTTTGCCCTTTTCCTTCCCTGCCCCTTCTCTCCCTCTCGTTTTCCTTCTATTTATATTCATAGTTTTACTTCCCTGGGGATAAAACTGGGTGTGGTAAAGGAAGGCAAAAGGAGGGGAAGAAAAGGGGTAGAGAAGTGAATGTGTGTGTATGAGGACGGAAGGGCACAGAGGAGTGACAGGAAAGTGGTCCAGTGTCCACCTGAAATGAGAGTAGGGGACTGAAAATATTATGCCGGTTATGGCTACTCTATTCATCCCAAGCAAAACCAGAAGTACCGATTTCAGTAACCTGTGGTGGTGCCTCTGGATGTAACTAGTATGTGGACCACAGTGGGTTGGAATGAGGTCTCATATCTTAAATGAAAAGCATTTACAAACTTGAAAAGGCATTGGTTTTGAGGACTGGGAATAGGCTCAAGTTTTTCTTTATTTTATCCAAACTCTTTTTGTCAGCCACTTATTTGGAAAAAAGCAAAATTACATTTATTAAAGAAATCTTAATTTAGCATTTGTTCCTTCAGTTCTTGCGTTATTAGAAGGTGGATGCTGATGTATCCAAATGTCATTTAAAAAAATCTGAAAATAGCCAGTGATTTTTCACACCCCCCCGACCCACTCCCCAAGCAAAGGTTTGTCCCTGTTTGCTTCTATTCCCAGTTTCTGAAGTGGAATTGAGGTACATGAAACCTCAAAACATAACATGAACTTATCTTAAAAACACAGAAGAACAAAAGGATTCTTGCAATACTTTATTTATAATGTTGTTCTCATGACTGTGTTAATACTATGTAGTCTGTCTGTCTTTGAGGAGAATTTGTTGCCTGGGGAAAAGTTTTAATGCTAAATTTGACTGTGGTTGATCTTTTGCCTTTTTTGTTTTTTCTCCTTTTGCATAATAGGTATAAATGACCAAGGATTGTACAGAGTTGTGGGGGTGAGTTCAAAGGTCCAGAGACTTCTGAATTTGTTGATGGGTATGCCTCTATTTTACAATCATTTTATCAATATTTTATTTCATGTTGTTTTACTATCAATATTTAGTTTTAAAAGCATCTACCTGTAGTTGTTCTTTGTATGGGCCAAATCTAGTTTGCTTTAGTCCATGTGAATAATCCCCATATCATTGTAAGTTCCCCTGGTTTAGCAAGACCAAGGGGATTGGTAGGAATAAACCAAGAGACCTGCTATGGGACATGTAGGAGCAAATCATGGGCTTTGTGCAAGGGTGATGTAAGTGGGATTAAAGCAGCCTAAATTGAAGGGTCTGATCAGAAAATTCAAAATACCAAATTCAGGAAAGTTTGAAGCTTATTGCTTCATTGTTTGAAGTTTCCACCTTTCTTCTTCCTTGTCTAAGATGTACAGGTGTGCACGCCCATGCGTGTCTTTAGTTAATCACTGTGCAAAATAAGACATTTAGTTTAAGCCTACTGGCAAAGAGCTCTTTGGTTTAAGAGGAGGAATATGATATACGTATTAATAATAACTATGTGCCAAGGCGGGAGACAGATGGAGAAAAGGATGTGTTTTTATAAACTTAGTAGTATAGCTCTTCTATGTGGGTAACATCTTAGACTCTCTTATACCTAGTTAGCCATGTGTAGCTTTTAAGATTTTTTGATTCATAAAATTATTCTCAGAAACTTTTTTCCCCCTTTCTCTTTCTGGAAATTTTGATGCATCTTTAATTCCAGTGACTGTAGTTCTCTTGCCACTCTGCTGTCCCTAGGGAAGGAAAAAAAAAAAAAAAAAGTAGTATTGGCACCTGGATGAAATCCCTCATCTGCCTGATATCTCTCACCAAAGTAGTAGCCATGACTGCAAGATGTGCTGTGTTTCCCAATTTCTTGTCCTGAGGCACTGACAGTACATGCAGTCAGACAAGACCATTGGGATTAGTTCATTTTTATAGAGCTTCCAAACCTGTCACTTGACAGCAAAGGTCTGATTCTCAGGGATTCATTGGTATGCAAAGAAGCTTGTTTGCAGTTTGCACCAGGCTCTTCTCCAGAACCATGCATGCTCCATCTGTGCTGATAACACAGTGTTCTTTGGCACTGCAAACTGGAGGAAGCCAGAAAGTGAATTCATTTCATTACCCCAGACATTATGTGAATGACAAAGCGCTTTTTTATTATATGCTGCTGTCAGTTCAGTGCCACCTGTAAGACTTTTTCTTTTCCTTCCTTTATTTTTTCAAACAGGCTGTCTCTTCAGAAATGATAAGACATCAGGCTTGAGGACCTGCATGTCATATCAATCTGTCACAATGACCTTGCTAAATATTAATTTGTGATATCTTACTTTAATCAATATTAACAGCGCCCTGAAGTTCTGCATTAGTGCACATAAACCTGCCTGTATCTTTAAAGTATTGTAGCAAAAGACTCTTTTTGGAAATATGAACTGGGATTAATAAAAATGACTGATCTATAACAGATTCTCATGGTTGTTTATCTGTGGTGGATTTAGCCTCAATAAACAATAACCATCTTTAGCCATTGACCGTAGGATGAATGATGTGTTATCACTCAGAGAATCTCGATTAAATGTATTTGATATCATAAGATGTTTTTCAGTTTTGTACTTACTGGCTTAGCTTGGGTGTGCAGGTCTGGCAGGCAAATTTTCCTCTTTGCCATTAGTGGTATCCAGATTAAATAGACTCAGGTTGCCAGTGGTTCAGTAGCAGCTGGAAGAGTTTACTGGGGATTCCAGCATCTGCTTTTAGTTATATTTTAAAATTAGAAACATTTTTCGTCATTCCCAGGATTCATATGTTTATTTGAAGAAGGAAGAATACAGTGGTACCAAGACGAGGCAAAATACTGAACAGAAAAAAGTTAGGGTGCAAGCAGGTGCACTTTTTCTGATGATTTGTTGAAAGCGATCCTATCTGTGCTCTCTATCTGTCTGTCCTCAGAAGGGTTTCTTTTTGATGTACAGTGGTACAGAGAATTTAAAATGGCTGATTAATCTTTAATCCTTTGTCTCTGGGTATAGTCTTAGATACCCTTTTATATGAAAGATCTTTTCAGAATCATAAAAACCTCATATTAACTTTCTGTATTTTAAAATGTTTGATAAGATTTCAAAGTATTTTAAGCTACCTATCATTGACCATGAGGTTCAGAGTCTGAAAGGCTCAAAGTGCAAAAAAAGTCTTCCAGATGGTAACCAGGGACATAATAGCATGTAGTTTTATCTCTCTTTCAGAATATTTTCTATAAAATTTGGGAAAGTACTTTGAGAGTCAAGAGAGTATGAGAAGACCAATATATGCTTTTCTAATACTATGAATGCACAGATTTAATGTAAAAATCTAGTGAAACTAAATCTTCTATAAAATGAGGCTCAGCAATTAAATATACAATTCTGCTTTTAAAAAAAAAAAAAAGTTAATTTTGCAATTAACTTTGTCCTTGAAGTTACTTGTAACTAGCATTGTGCTATGGTGATCTATTTTGCAGCAGTAATCTTGTCTAAATTTAAGTGAGGCATTTGGTAAGGAAAACACTCATTACATTTTAAGGGAAAATGTTAAATTAATCTGATATCTTATTGTAAACAGGGATACAGAGTTAGGACTTCCAGTGTTATGGGAATCTGTTATAAGCAATTCAGAGTGCATTGTCAGCCGTCCGGAGGCTCAGTTCTTGAAATGCATCAGGGACCAATTCCTGTTTCATCTATGATCTACGTTATAGATCTGATGTGGCTCATTTCATACAAGCTGCCTACGTAGATTGCATACAAACTACTACATAGGTCAGCTTTCATACAGACCCTTGCTTGTGGTGAAGTGACTGCTAAGGACTTGAGTTTCTACTGATGAGTTGAGTTTTGATTTCTGATACTGCCTGGTGTGAAAAATGCCAAACATTACATGTTGTAGAAGAAAACTTTCAGGTACCTCTGCCTTTTCAAGACCAGCAGCTTTCAAAACACTTGCACTGAATTCCTTATTATTTTTTATACAGTAAATGCCAGTATGCATACACTCCTACAGTGGGCATATTGCATATGAAAGCAGAGAGAGTCTCCTCCTAACCTAATTTAGTGAACTGGACTGTTTTTATAAACCCTAGCACCCTTATTGTCAGAAAGATTTGCATAAAATTTAGAGCTGATGTGTCAGAAGCTGTTCCATAAATGTGCAGTTATTTCTATATGCGTAAAGTTGCCTTGCCATTCAGTGCACAGTGGCTGCTATGTGAACAAGTAGCATGAAAACTAGTAGAGTGATTTTTGAAATCCCAGTTGAGGTTCCAGTTCATATAATGGCCTGGGATGTTTGAAGTAGAGGGAAAAATGGAGCAGGAACAGCCAAATGTATGGGGTGGTGGGGCACAGAGCTATGTAGGGCAACTGTCAAACCAAAAGTGAAAAAAATGTCTTTAAGACTTGATGGCTTCTACAGTCAAACTAGGGATTGTTTGGGTTGGTAACAGGGCCAAATTTTGTTGGGTTTTAATTTTTTTTTTTCCCCAAGAGATAATGAAATATTTCAGCAGTACGTTCTATTTTTTATTTTAAGAGGCTTGCTTTGCAATTCAGACGCTTGTTATTTTCCTCCCCAAATTCATCAACAAATTTCACATAACTGAGTGCATCCTTTGACCGAAAAGGAGGTTGATGATTATGAAGCAGTTATTTAAAAACTGGAGATTACATAGTGGTTTAATAACAAAATCACCATAGATTTCACTAGTTTCTGATATAATGGCAGTTTTTTCTTAATTAATTCAGTATAAAGGTTTTCTTCTCAAAAAAGAGAATTTGAACACAGAAACAGCTAGCATGCTAAAAAGAGGAAAAAGAAACTTTTTCCTGAGACAATCTTGAGTATTTTGGGTGGGGGTTGGCTAGTAACAATTTGGTAGAAAATGTTATCTGACTTGTATTTTAAAATGAGATTTAAATAATTGATACAATGAGGGAGAATATTCAGTTACAGAAATAATTGCTTGGCACAGCCTTTAGAACAGAATTATTTAGTCCCAGTAAAAGGACTGCACCTTTAATCAGGGATCCTAATTTAATTTTTTAAATGTGTCTGTCATTTGTCTGACAAGCAAAGTAACAAATGAATTCTGAATTGTATGAACTGGTCAACACGTAATCTGTGTCAGCTACTGCTGTAGTTTACTGTAGTGACTGACAGAAACATGTAGTAGTAACAATAACAGAAGCTCAAGCACTTGAAGTTACCAAATACATTGGGCTAGTTTGGCCGTATACATGTGATCTTCTTCTGTCAACTAGCTATTGGTTCCTGTTTTGAGGCCAAAAGGGGTTGTTTGATTGCAAAACATTCCAGTGTGCTGTGTTGTTTTCTATGTTCTGTCAAAAAATCTTTCCTCTGATGGGTCCTTCAGACATATGACTGTTCAGTTTGATCTGTCTTCTTGTAAGACTCTATCAACTAACCTGGTAAAGGTGGGAGGAGTTCTGTGAACCTGACAAATGCTCAAGCAAGCATTTTCTCCCTTTGGCTAAAACTGATCAAGTGAGGGAAACATTCAGGCCATCTTGTAGAGGAAACTTACTGATAGAGAAGGGTCCTTTTTCTACTTTTGAAGCACCTTTTCAAGGTTTTCACACAATAAGGAGTGTCATACTGCACTTTATTGGCTATTTTCATCAGCAGTCTGAAATAACAGTTTACCAGCAAAACTATGGACAGAATTCAAGAAGATTTCTCAGTGTACTTGCATTTTAAATAATGAAAGAAAAGAGGAAAAGATAAGTTATGCTTAGTGGGTCTTTTTTCTAAACTGTTTTTGTACATCTTTCTGTGTTTGTGTACATCTTTCTGTTTAATTAAAGGTGTGAAAATATCAATTGCTATGGAGATCTTTTTACATGAAAGTGATTTTTAATCCTTCATTAATGAAAAAATCAGCAGTAAATATTTTTTAAAACAAAATATGGAAATAGAATTTATAAAGAGGTTTGGATATTAAGTTGTCTTAGTATTAACTAATAGTAAGAAGGACATATTACTTCTATGTTCATGTAACAAATACATAATGATCAAATTCAATGTGTTGCTGTTCATGTAGTGCATACTGATTTAGAATTCCCTTTTTTCATGTCCCTCTTCTCTTTCTGATTATTTTCTAGATGCAAAAACCTGCAATGAAGTTGACCTGGAAAACTCTGTAGATTGGGAAGTGAAGACAATTACTAGTGCTATGAAGCAGTATCTGCGGTAAGCCTGTCTCTCTCTCTCATTTGTTTATTTATTTTTTAGACTATGAATTCTGTATTCTAATTTTCCTATGCAGTGTGTTAAGCTACATTACTTACTTTTCCTGTATTTTGGAATAGAGGTTCATTTTGTGCAAATACCGTGTTTGTTACTAGTCTTGGGGGAAGCAAAATAATTTAGCAACACTAATACTCATGTTCATATGAGACAAGCCCCAAAACATGTTGTGTTAGATACATAAGCATTTAACTGATGGTTCAGAAACCTGAATTGTTAGTAAACTTGCTGAGAGTCGTTACTGTGAAAGTCAGCTAAGATTGTTAAAAGACTTTTTTGCCTTTTTGTGTTTTAATGTGGTAGTATGAAAAGGGAAAAGGTTATGAAATTTTTAATATTTTCCTCTTTTCCTTTTGGCCCTTGCTCTAATGTTCTACGTGCAATAGTAATAATATTTTGAGTGAACAGAAAACACATCTAAAATTCTTACTTTTAACAAATGGCTTGGCCAATTCCTGATCAAGATATTTTACTAAATTGCCTAAGAACATAGAACTTTTGTGTATCTCTCGTAGTGTAACACAAATACAGTATTTTTAATCTGCTGCTTTTATTAAATAAAGTATTACTGCAACCACTATCAAAGAATGCTGAAGAGCTATTATCAAGATAAAAGTCTCTCTTACGGAGTGTAGGAAAGAATAAAAAAAAAAAAAGGAAAGAAAAAAAAGTGCACATGATGAATTATTTCCCGCCTACAGTATTTCCCATCTGAGTGTTTACTCCAATATTTCATAAGCATCAGTAAAGTCAACTTAATAAATGAAGGTTTTAGCTGATGTTTTAACTCTGACTTCCATTATTCAGTGCATTTTTCATTGATGATTAAGGTTTTCAATTTCAATTTTTCCATTTAAAATGCTTTAGAATTTTGATTTGTGGATGGCTACTGTTCAGCAAACTTAACTATTTAGGACCTTTATTTCTTTCCAGTAAGGCATTGACTTGTGTTTCTTTGTATTTTGAAAACACTAATGAAGAATTAATTACATAGTATATGTGTACAGTCTTCATCTGAGAAACAGTCTCAGTGTTGTAATTTGGAAAGGTGCCTTATGATGGACTGGAGGCATCACTTCAGCTTGTGGAAGGTGAATGGATGTATTTAGTCTTATTTTCCTCATAATACCAAGTTTTCCATTTGCACTGGAAATCATTGAATTTGAGGGCTGCCGTAACAGTGGTTGCCTCCAGTGCGAGGATTATACTACTGAATGTTAAAAAGGTTTCCTGCTTAGAGTAAATACAGATAGAAGAGAATATAGCTAAATTTATTATGTCATCCTTGTTTTACAGAAGTCTTCCAGAGCCACTGATGACATACGAGTTGCATGGAGAATTCATCGTTCCCGCCAGTAAATATATGACTGTAGTGCAAATAGAAATCTTTTCTTACAGTACTATTGTGGCCTTAGGAGCGCACTGCAAGTGCAATTTCAGAAAAATTCTTCAAGTCAATAAAAATATAGGAATAAGAAATAATAAATGTTTTAAAAATATGTAGGTTTTAACCAGTGTTCAGTTCTAATATGTGTCACATATGATGTAACTGTTGACAGACAAGCTTGTGACAGAGTTAGCATAGCGCAATTTTTACTTTTATGGAAAAACTTTTGGATAGACATTGTAAACATTCGTTCTTACTATCTTAATTATATAATGATAAACATCTACTTAGATTGTGATTTTTTTTTCCTTCCATTTATAAAGAGTATGAAGCTTAGTAAAAGAAAATACACTAATTTGGGCTCATTTGAATCCTTAAAGCACAGCTGCCTGACCCTTGTTTCCAGTGCCTTGTTAGCTCCATATCCAGGCTGGCTTGAATGTTCCTCATATATTAGTAGAAGAAAGGAAAGAGCAGGCCAGATTACGCTATGGCAGTTCAAATACAGACTTGGAGGAGACACAACAGCATTTGTAGTTCAGCTGTATGGTATCTAATGTACATGGAATTTTTTTGGAAGAGGATGGAGGGAAACTGTGTAAGAAAATTTTTGGCAAAGTATCAAACAGATATTTAGCTGATTTTTCTTTCCAGCCTGTAGCACTTCTGGCAAACTGTGGAAAGCAAAATTAAAATAAACTTTGAGACAATTGCTTTATCTTCTTCGGATTGCTGTAATGAGTTTCCAGGACTGCAGAACATGTTCACTTGTGGTCCTTAATTCAAAACAAGAATTAGCCCATGAAATTCATTGCCAAAGCACATCTTAGAGGCCAAGTGCTTAAACAAAATTCAACATACTTACCTAGATGGTAAGTCTGCCGTTTGTATTGGAAAGTGTTAAAATAATTTCTTGACCTATGAAGTTTTGCCAGCAGTTTCTTGCTTTATTTTCCTTTATTTTATAGTCTCTTTCAATAAAGGAATTCAGTTGAAGTTACATGTTTTAAATAGTACGGTGTTCATAAGTAGTAAACAATTTTGTAGAGGGGTTGATTCTATGTAGTGGGGAGGGAAATTTAATCAACATTGCAGATCTGAATTACGGTATACTTAAAAATAGGTAGTCAGTGTTGTTTCCTATGTTGGCTATAAAAAACCAACAACACCAGGAATAGTAAGGAATACTTTTCCCTGAAACTATTGATGTGGGGGGGAAGCCAAAATTAAAAGGTTCTCCTTTCAATTTTCTTTTCTTTATACATAACAGTGTAGATTGAAACTATATAAGCTTTGACTGTATCTTGTGATTAAGTTGCTTAGCCATTCTTTAATTAGAGTTTGTGGTTTCACGTATATGTAAAATAGTCTTGCTTTAAAGAAGGCTTATGTTTTCCTGGCTGTCTGAATCTTGATTAGCTGACTAGAAGCTAAACGTTTTGCATTTTGGTAGCCTTTTTTCTTGCAATCTGAGGAGGGGTGTTCACTGCAAAAGAATAGAAAAACAACCCTAAAATCTGTAGTAATATGCAGAGTTAAAAAAAAGACAAATCTGTAGCGATATGCACTGAAGAAATATGGTGGTATTTTATATGAAATACACTTAACAATCAAAGTTGCCTTAGAGTAAAATGGGACTGATGAGTGGTCCTCGTGTCAAAACTTCTTGCATTCAGAGTAGGTTCTGAATTTTTCTCTTTGTGTACTTTGTACTAAGTGTTATTATATACAAGAGAAATACTTCCACTTCTTTCATTGTAACCACTACTGAGATGTAATTTCGTGATTTAATACAGCTTTGAGAAATAGGAAGAGGGATTATCTTCATCTTTTACAGATTCTTGTTTTCATCTGTGTACTAGTGAAACCTGTAGGGGCCAAAATTATTCAATTCAACACGCAACAGACAAAACTAAAATCTCCTTGCTTATTTTTACTTTATTTCTGTACTGTATTGGAGAGGGATGCCGTTGTTATTTAGGGCTCTTTATGGTAGTAATCTCACTTAGTAGGTTTTTTGCATGATTATTCTCTGTGTTGTCAGAGGTCAATAGATTTTTTTCTCTCTGAGCATATGAATCTTCTGCATGCGTTGTCTTACGCAGTTTCCAATGCGAGGTAGCATAAATGCAGTATCATTAGCAGCATAGTACCAACAAAACTGAATTCTAACGATGAGGACAATCAGTTAATGATGCTAAATGTAAAGTAGTACAGTTCCACTCTGTGGCACCCAGTAACATCGCTCCTCACCTTGCAGTATATTCGTAAGCAGATGAGTCCAATGCACCAGAACAATAACTACATCTGTTGGTTTTTAAAAATAGATGAACAAAGGCATCCTTTTGCAGTTGGATTGAAAGATGAGTTCACAAAATAAGCAAATAAGTTGATAATGCTAGAACAAGATTACTTGTGAAAACAAAGCGCATATGTTCAATATTGCTATGTTTGGAGATATATAAGTGGTGAAGCAAAGTATGTGCAGTATGTTTCTGTTTAGGGGTGGGAGAAGCTTTGTGTTTCTGTGGATTCTATTTTATTTTTATTTTCTGAGGTAGTTATTTATTTCTATGTCCCATAGAAAGTGGGAGTCCTGAATCTCGAGTTAATGCTGTTCACTTCTTGGTCCATAAACTCCCTGAAAAGAACAAAGAGATGCTGGAAATTTTGGTGAAACATTTAGCGAAGTAAGTGTTATGACCCGCTTTCCTACCTTGTCAGAAATCTTGTCCTTACCTTCGTTTAACTACAAAGGGCCTTAGTTAAGTGTGGCTGGAGCTGAAGCTTGTCTCGATGCTGTCATACACAATACCAAGAACCGAACGTGCAAAAGCAGACAAGACGTTTGACTCATGCTGTGTATATTTTGGCGTGAAGGGCAGAAATCTAATCTGTTAATGAAGCCATATAAGTATTTACTTTAGCAGTCCTGCCAGCAGTTGAGGGTTTGATTGAAGTGAGAAAGGGAACATTATACTTTCTTTTCGCAAATTTTGGCAAAGTGAATAGTGGAGATCTGTTAGCAAATTTAAGTTGGTTTCACACTTGCCCTGGTCCAAGGCTAAGTGCATTTTATATATTTAAGTTCAGTAAGAGACTACTTTTGTTTTTAAATTGCCAGTGGAAGAATGGCTTTTCTGTTTTCCAGAATTCAGTAAGACTTTATTTGAAGAAACTTTGCACAAAACAAACTTCTAAAACATAGATTAAGGAAATGTAATGTTTTCATTTGTAGACTGCAGTTTCCAACAGTAATGGAAATTTTTCATAACCTGTTTCCTGTTTTTTCCTTCAATTCTTTTAAAAAAGTGTTTCAAAGCATGCCAAGAGGAATCTAATGACTGTGGCAAATCTAGGGGTAGTATTTGGACCAACCTTAATGAGGCCACAGGAAGAAACTGTAGCAGCCATCATGGACCTGAAGTTTCAGAATATCGTTGTGGAAATCCTGATAGAAAATCACGAGAAGGTAAGCTTTAATACATCTCCGTGTTTCTGAGTGTTGTCTAAAATGATCTGCTAGGCTTAATGGGTAGTATGGAGTTAAGTATGATGTTACAAATAGCTTAATTCTAAAGAATATCCTCTGTACACTGTATGCTTTTGGCTGTTTATACTCGATAAATATTCCCGTTCATAGGTAAACTGTCATTTCAGAATGCATATTTCCCGGCAGTAGCAGTGATTCTGTGTGTATAGTACACAAATAGATTTTCATTATGATATTTGCGTATGTGTTTTTCTGAGCAAAAGTGATACAAGACTGGAAAAGAGAAAGCCCAGGCTCAGTTTTTAGCTCTTTTATGAAGTACTTTGACCAGGGTCTGAATTAATTGTTCTATGTCTTCTCTTTTCTCAGAGTTCATACAGTAAAAAGAAGACTTTACTATACTCTGAATTTTATAGGTAAAAAGCATTATGAGAGTGCCAGGTATTAACATTTCCTTTGTTGTCAGCTGAATGTGTGTTATTTTAAGCCTTTGCATTTGAGGTAACACTGAAAATAGAAGTTGTTGCTGCTGCTGTGGCAGCTGCCAGTTACTAAGGTGCCTTACACGTACAGGGTACTATCCAGAATATCACCGCATGTAATCTGGGATGTGAAATTAAAAAAAAAAAAAAAAAATCCTTTACTGGTCTCTTTGTTTGGGTACTCCTTTGGGAGTCCCTCGTGTCTAAGCTGACTTCTGGAACTTGACGTTTGAGGTATTTTGCTTGTACTGGGAGGATGGGCAGCATCTCCCTCGCTCTTATTGTCAAAAAAAGTACTTTGGAAAAATTCCAGGATGTGCTTTTTCCTCTTTTCTTTCTTAAGCACTCCGAGCATTTAAATAGTTATTTCTTTTAAAGGTTAACAGTGTTGAAATTGGCTATCTAAGTCTTATCTACTCTAAATAATATCCGTCTCAAGTTCTTCTGACAATGTAATTATGCTACCTCCCTGAATGATACAGGCTGGGCAAAGGTTCTGTTGGCATAGCTGTATCCACATGGTGGCTTTTGTTGGCTTCATTGACTGAGGGTGTAATGCTGCCCTCACACACACATTGAGCAGATATGGTAGTGTTCTGTTGGAAAAATACTGTGCTGCAGATGTGGCTTAAGTTCTAAGCGATAAATATTCCAAGATTTGTAAGCCATGCTATTCATTTTGGACTTTATAAATGAAGGTAAGCCTTGCAGTGAGCTTATGATTTTGAAGCTATTGCAGTGACCACACAAACTTAGGAAAGTGGAGAGAGAGAGCGAGCAGAGCCAGGGTGTTTTAATAACATATGGAGGTTGAGGTTGAGTTATGCTTATTCAAATCACTAGATCACCACAGATTAGCTTGATCTTATTCTTATGCCAGCTCAGTCATGTGTCTTTAAAAACTGGACATCAATTTCACATTTGAAACATTAGTTGTAGTGGCCTTTCTTGCTCCTCTGAAAATGCAGAGAAGCAGGGAATGGAAAGTACATCAAAATGATACTGCATCATTTTCCATAATTCCTTGGTTTTATGCCTTCTTTAGAACTGGAAGGCTCTAATTTTTTTTAAGGGATTTCTGTCAGTTCGCTGTCATTTCTAACAGTGAACTTGCCATCAGTGGTCTGCCTGCAGCAACCTCTCCCACGCTAGAGCTGTTTCCAAGATGGAAGGAAGCCCCAAGTGTGACCTCTGTGTATTTATAGCAAAGGCAATGGAGAGGTGTGTGTTAAGGCATTACAAAAATTTTATAGTCGGATTGAATATGCTGCTTTTACAAGTGAGCCTTCTTCATTTAGGGCAGACCAAGGACCTACTTTTAATGGCAAGCAGGCTTATTGTCAGTCTAATGTTCATTTTATATTGTTGTTTTGAATTTCTATGCATTTCAGACTTTCTAAGAGTCTTGCGTTAGGTATTTTTATTTATAGCCCTGATGAAGTCCTAGGAAAAGTCACCAGCTGTGGATTAAAATACTTTCAAATATTTCATTCAGCCATTACCCTGCCTCTGCTAATTTTTAGCAGCTTCTGCTAATAGAAGCGACGTTTGGAATTGTAGAAGAGTGGTGGAGTCAAGATGGAGGTGCACTGACACAAACGAACTTGAAGCAACACTTCATGCTTCATGCATATGTAATTTATGGCTCTGGCAGACTGCAGAGAGGCATTTTGTTTCCCCTGTGGCAAATGAAATGACTAACAAACTTCCAAACTGTAGAAGCAATAGCCATCAACATTTCCGGTTTAAATACAGTAACTTGGTAGGCAAAATGTTAAAAAATTGTTACGATTCCTCAAATATTTTTAAATTCCATCAATGTTCATTATGTCTTGTGTGGATAGCTTTATTGAAGGAGATCCACAATTCATTTTTAGGAGGAGACGTAATTAATTGGGTTACTAGCTTTGAAATCCTGATGCAGTCATTCCACTATCACCACTCTGCTGAGTCCTAATTAGAGAATTTCTATGCAATTTATGTGTAGAAACCTGGATATGGGGACTTGCCCTGAGATGAGAATATCATGCTTAGTGCATAAGTTGTTGTTGTGTTTTAACCCGGCAGGCAGCCAAACACCACACAGCTGCCTGCTCATTCCCTTCCCCCAGTGGGACGGGGGAGAGAATCGGAAAAAAAAAGTAAAATTCGTGGATTGAGATAAAGACAGTTTAATAGAACCGAAAAGGAAGGGATAATAATAATGATGATGATGATGATGATCATGATAGAATATACAAAATAAGTGATGCACAATACAAGTGTTCACCACCTGCCAACCGACGCCCAGCCAGTTCCCGAGCAGCGGTCACTACTCCTCAGCCAACTTCCCCCAGTTTATATACTGAGCATGATGTCATATGGTATGGAATACCCTGTTGGCCAGTTTGGGTTCTGGCTATGCTCCCTCCCAGCTCCCTGTGCACCTGGCAGAGCATGGGAAACTGAAAAGTCCTTGATCAGTATAAGCACTACTTAGCAACAGCTAACACATTAGTGTGTTATCAACATTTTCTCATACTAAATCCAAAACACAGCACTATACCAGCTACTAGGAAGAAAATTAACTCTATCCCAGCTGAAACCAGGACAGCTGGCTGTTTGGTTTTTTTTAAAAAAAAAGTTTTGTTGATATGTACATTTATTTCCTGCTAGCTAGGAACGAGTCAGTACTACTTTTACCTTGTTTACAGGCTGCATACGTACTTCCAAACCATGGCTGTGAACCAGTTACAGTAGGTTGAGGAGGGGATGTTTTGCAAAATCAGACCAATGCGAAGACTTGAATGCTGGAACTAGACTGTGCAGCCTGATGTGTCACTTAACTGGCATTAGAATTGCACAATGATTGAGACTACAACAGGGATAGAAGAGCATTAGGGAAATAATTGTTTAGCTTTTGTTCTTGTCAGTTATGGATAAGTCTCTTCCAGGCAGAGTATTTCTAAGTGTCCAGTCAGAAGATGAGCTGTAGAAGCAGATCTCTACTTTGAAAGAAAAAGTAAAAACTAGACCCAAGCTGAGACAATATTTTACCCACGACCCTCAGAACCACCTGCTGTGGAAGGGAGGCCAATCCAGAGGAAAATGAGACCTGTGAATTGTCTTGCTTGCTTCTGTCATATGGCTGTAGGGGAAAGCCAGCCAGATACGCTGGGCAAAGGAGGAACAGGTTTGATATTAAATGACTTCTCTATAGTTTTGCCTGGAATTGCCATGTTTTGTTCTGACTGGGCTGTGTGCACCAGCACTCTTGGTTTCCCTTCACTTTGCAGGTCTTTAAGGTCGGTGTCATTTCATACTTGGCTGTCTTGTCCCCTTCTCCCTTGCCATACCTGTCTAGTCTCCCTTGATTTCCATGTCTCATATCCTTCCCTTCATTAAAAAAGCATCAAGAAATTCATGTTTGTGTCTTATCACTGTGTTCATTTTGCTTTGAAGCTATACCTTTCCTTGGTGTTCCTTTTCTTAAGGTAACGAACTCAGGGGCTGACTGCAGCTATGCTTGTATAATGCCTAGAACAATCTTTGCTTGGCCTTTAAGAAATCCTCTGATGAAAAGTGGTAGTCAACTTGGACCCAAAAAAAAAAAGGTTTTGATTTATCTTCTCCTCCTCCCCCAAATGAGTTTCAAGGGTATAAATTAATTTTTCTTCCTGAGGGTTTCACAGACTGGAAATCTTGGACACCTCAGCTCTTCTGCTCTTTCTTTCTGACTTGCGGTGAGGAAAAAGGGCAGTCCACTCCACGGCAGCATAAAGATCATGCACGTGTTCATCTTGCTGTTTGTTATAATGTTTCGGCATCTTGTTGGAATGAATGTCACTATTCAAAGGGCTTATTTATTTGCCATTTAGAGATGCCTCAGTGGTAATGTGAGCCATTTTGGTTTCTCAATTCCCTGAACATTATTTTAAGGGGGGGTGGGGGGGTGGAAACCAGGATAAAAAAAGAAGTCTAAGAAGTGAAAGAAGATGAGGGAGGAGGTTGGAATAAAAATCTCAGTGGGACTGGAATATTTAAACCAGTTATGGGGGAAGAAAGAATAGTGAGTACAAATAGCAAGATTGCAAAAACAGAAAGAAGATGAAAATTACAGTGAAAGAAAATGAGAAGAAAAAAAGAGAGGGGCTAGACAGAAGTCCCTTATGGAGAATGGGAAGCCAGTCTGCTGAAGGGGAATAGACATGGTAAAAGATACCTTTTTCGAGAATTCAGACAACCTATGGGCAAAATTATCTCAAAGACTTTCATTCTGAAAAACTCAATAGTTCCTATATGTAAGGCAGATACTGTTTTCACTTGTTTTCTGTATTAATCTTTCTATAAAGGGCAAAGATTTTACATCCTTTAGACAAAATATGTCTTCGTTTTAGCTTTGTTTTGTTCAAAACAGTTCTATGGAGACATCTTTTTTTATGAAATATAAATGTTTTAATTTTTCTTACTTTAGGCACTTTTTATGATTTTTTTTTTTTTTTTTTTTTAAACTAAAGGGAAGAGAAGAATTTAATACTATTGAACTCTTAAGCCAACATCAACTTCATGTAGTAATACTTGGAAAATCTTTAGTCTTAAAACATATTGCAGCGCATAATAGCTGCAGTATTTGTGAGACAGAAGAAATGGAAGCAGGTGAAGTCAGTTGTTCGTTTGAGAGTCTGAAGTGGCACAGTCAGGTGTGGCATGTGTCTCCACTTAGCAATCACCGTATGTTTAAAGCAGTTCTGTTGCAGTTAAGTGCTTTAGGATACAGTGGCACTGCCATCATCTAAACTGAGACTATTTTTTGACGACACAGCAGATCTTTTGAAGTCCTGGTAAAGGGCCATATGAGAAATACTAAAGAGGGCTTGTTTCAGCTTTTGTGTTGCTTTGCCTTTGGCTGCAACGGAGGACCAAGAAGCAATGCATTGTAATTGTGGTGGTTTGCTGTGGTGTAGCAATTTGAAACCTCCCCAAGTTCAATGTTTCTCAAGTCAACAAGCATTTGACTTGGAGGGGGAAAAAATTACATTAAGGTACATTAGGGCAGTTTGACGTTTTTGAAGAAACACATGAGCTTCAGTTAGGAAGGTATTCAGCATGTGCTTAACTTTAAGCTCCTAACTAATCAAAAGTGTCATTGAAACTATTCCTAAACTTAATACAAATTACATGCCTTAATGATTGGCTGAGTGTGAAGCAGAAAGGGCAGCAGGCACAACAAAGAAATTCATTATGGTTTCTGGTAGAAGTCACAGCAGCTCTTTCGTTCCACTATAGCGTGTGCAAACTCTTTAAACCCTTTCTCTGCCCTGTGGATAGCAGAAAGCCCTTCCATGTGAGACATGCACACATGGTGTGGCAAATTGACTGCAGATCTTTGTTTTGTTTGTTTAAAAGACTACAGTTTTCTAAATCTTAATGTAGTTTATGCATAGTAAGAAGACTGTATATTAAATCTCCACTCGTGTTTGTGAACTGCAGTTGATGGTATTAAAAGGAACTGAGTCTGGATCAATACCTGGATTGGTATGCTGTTAGACTGCTCCAAAAGAAACAAAACAGGTTACTGTGAGTAACCATATTAAATTAAAAAAGAAAATCAAAACAAAAGTCATGTTCGCAGGGATAGAAGCAGTCTGCTGAGATGCTGCACTACAAATACATGGTGCGTACAAATAAAATGGACACAGACTTCTGCCTTCTTGATTTGCCTACGTTATTTCCAGATAATTTTGGGAAACTTCCCTCAACTTTATATGAAATTTCCAAGTGATACAGATCTCATCTTCCACTGCCTACAGGCAGTGTTCCTAAGTAAGTAAACAGAAATGATGGTAAGGGAGTGGAATTCAGTTGACTAATATTTGCTTCAATCTTGATGGTCAGGGTGCTGTGCTTGCATGTGTGGAGGAGGAGGCAAGGGAGAAGTCCTTATGGAGAATGCTAAAATGGATGTTCTTGAATAAAATTTTGTTAGTCATACAAAATATTCTGTGAATGCTGCAGGGTTCATGGAGAGGGGAAAAGTTGTTGCACTCCCGAAGAATTTAAAAAGTTAATTCTTATGCAGAAGCTGCGTGACATAAGAATTATACTTTATTGCAGCTTTCAATGGTAAGTGTCGTATTGAATTTACAAACTTTTTTTTCTTTATATTGGCTAAACTGACCTGAATGCCATCCTGTCTGATGGTTGCTAATGGATAATAGTGCAATATGTGCTTGTGTTTTTGTACACACTCTTCAGAATTCTAGTAAGCTTTTGCCTGAGAGGTTAGTGTATTTCAAACCATTTAACAGATTTTTGAATAAACAAGATATGGCAGTCAGCTGATAATACTTTATTTCCAATATTTTCGTGTGCATGCCATTTACTCTAATGAAGTGTCAGTACTTCATTGCAGAGGGTGCTGGACATACAACTGAAAAATATGTTCTTTGCCTCCAAAGACGCTACAGTCATAATGTAAGATAAAAAATGTATTTTAACAAAAACAAAGAGTAGAAAATATTGTACACAGCAATGATGATATAAATCCTTGTAATGGCAGCAGGGAAATCTGTGGAGAAGAAAATACTGGTGAGGCTGTGTGGTTGGAACAGTGTCATTTGCAAAGATCTTGACATTTCATTCTGATACTTTGTACAATGACAATGTGGTAGGGGGTCAAATGTAGGTTTTTATTCTCATATAATTATTTATACTTCTGTTCATAAATTTTGTAGAAAACTAGGTGTGACATATATATATTTATTTGTATTTGTGTGTGTGTATAAGTGTTTATATATGTGTATTTATTACAAATGAAGGGGAGATCATGTTTACCTGTGGTGTATTTGGCCATGGTTGTTGCTTTTGCTGGCTCCTGACTTAGGTTTGTAAGTGCCGCCTTTTATCTTCTCAGGACTTCTCACACTCTTTGCAAGAGAAAATACATGCAAACATTCTCCTTCTGAATTATATTCCATTTAGTAACTAAGAGTATGTTATGTTTTAAAAAACTAGGTAATTAGATTGAGTATTTAATCTTTTAATTTGAAGGCTCTTTTTTTTTATGTTAAGTATTTCCTGTAACTACACAAGATACACAAAGCTATTATGTGTAGCTGAAATAGGGAAGGACAACCTTTTAAAAATACTCTCCTTGGTGTGAGTTACAGTAGGTGAGCATAGAAGAGAAGGTAAATCTGCTGTTTCTGCTGGTGCAGTGGACAAATGTGTAGGTATTTCGAGCCTGGTGTACGGTTAACTCTCTCGTTTCCTTCAATGAATAGAATGGATTGGTTGATAGCAGTGAATGGGGCTGCTATCAGGAGCGTTCTTCTCATGAATTGTTAAGAGGTAGAGCGAGATGTGATACGGTGGAAGCTGCAGTCTTTGTATCAGGAGTGCTACTTTTAGAAAGGCTGAGTCAACAAACTCATAATTCGCAAGCGATAAAAGGACACACGTTTTTAACCTTGATATGTTTTTTTTTTCTTTCATCCTTTCCTCTAGACTGTAATGTCATGTTTTACAGGCTATGTTTAGTTTCTTCATTAAAGCTCAAACATGAACTTACATGGTTCAAGGTAGTCAGGCCAAATGAATGGCTATTAGGGTCTACAGATACATCAGATTTGTCTGAAAAATTCCCTCAGTTCTTTTGTCGCTCTTGTAGTTTGCAGTTTGTCCAGAGCTCTAGTTCCTTTTGTATTAAGAGGAGTGGATAGCAGATATTCCAATTTTAGTATGAGATTGAGACTCACAGTGTCCACAAATCCCTAAAAGCAATCTTTCATTTGGGTATGGGTAGTGAGACTGCTAGGCAGATGGTCTCAGCAAATGATATCTTTGCAATGAAGAAAAGGCTGTCTTGGATGGATTTATTTATTTATTTATTTATTTATAGAGCTTTGTGGTTTGGCTCACAGCCAAGGATGTTTCCTGTTTCTGGTTTTGACTTATACCCGGTTACTTTTCAGGCTGCATCCTCTGTTGCACTGTAACTAAATAGAGTGTGCCAAGCAACATCAAGAGCGTTACTGATGCTTTCTGGTTGGGGGCCCTCTAGAGGCTTAGCTTCAGGTATCTTTCAACTCTTGACCTGATTTTTTTCTTCCCCCCAAATATAATGATTGTGAATATTGTATAAAGGTGTTTTGTGGTTTGTAGTGGAATTCAAGCCTCAAAATCCAAAGCCTCAGAAAATCTGCATCCTGTGCAATCTTGTAGAAGCTGGTGCACAGCAAATCATATTTTACAGTGTATAGATACTGAAGTGCAAAAGTCAGGATAACTGCTTCGAGGCAGGCACACCTGTATTGGAGTGGACACGATGGTAACCTTGGGGAGGTAAGTTGCTTAAGGATTCTAATTAAGTTGTTGATAATTTTTATTGAAGATTTTGTAAACCTTTTTCAAAAATATTTAATATGATTTTTAGGAATAATCAACTTTATCACATTTTGTACACTGAACACAGATTCTATTTAGATGTCAAGAATGTCTAGTGCATGTGTTTTGTATTTATTGAATCATGTATTTGAGAACCAGAAGAAATGGATCATGTTGACTAAGATCAGAAATGAAACAAGTTGATGTAACATTGTCCATAGTAAAGTAAAATGCAAAAAAGTAAGAAACTACAGTAACAAAGGATAATTTTATAAAGATTTCAGTACACTAGAAATTTTATAAAATTGTTAGAATTGGTGCAGAAGTCAGTTTTGAAATAAAACTTTTGTCCTAGCTCTCAAGAAGTTGATCTTTTTAAATTTCTATTATGATTAAACTTTTAATAGCTCCAATTAGCTTCTGCAATCCCTTCAAATAGGAAAAAAAAAATCTAGAACTGTTCATCTTATTGAATGTGTTTTTTACTGTTAAAAAATGGATTACAATTAGTGGCTAGTGGTTACAATTAGTGGCTGAGCTACTGCAATGTGTTTTTAAGATGCTTGTTTTCACCTTACACTTCCTGAAATGCTTATATCTACAGTAAAATTATAACTTGACATAAAAGACATTGTTCCTTTATGTTTGCAGAAAATGGCAAAAAGAATGGCACAACCACTGTCTGCATTATCTTATGAGCAAAAAAAGCTTAGAAAGTCTTATCGGGGTAAGAGCATACTGTGAACCACTAAGACAGTTGGCCTCTTTTTTTGAGCATTTTTGTCTCTGATATAAATATGTGGTTTTTATTTTTGTACAGATTGCTGGATCTAACCTGAATTGGGTTTGCATTACATTGAAAAGAAGCTAAGTCAAGAAAAGAGCATGGTGATGATAAGTTTCTCTTGCACTATCCCATTAGCTGCTAACTTATAAAATATTCTTTGATCAGCATATATTATAGCCAATTGTCATGGAAGTGCAAGGAGTATCATAGCCATAAAATGTATAAGGGCAGAGCGGTATAACATGGCCTAGGTGGATGGTGGTTTATATTGTTCAATAAACATTAGTCCAAGTGTCTGTGTGTGTTTCTTTTATTTACCAACTGCAAATCAAGTATGTATTGAAGGGAAATTACTCAAATAAAAACTTGTACTGATGTTCTTCTTGTCTTGAGAAACACTGTCCTCTAAAAAATACGATTGTAGTAGTGGAGGCTATACCACTAGCCAAATTTCAGAGAATTTGGAATGACCTTGCAGGTTCTAGCCTCCTTTGCAGTAGACAGCGACTTCTGGTACTCTGATTCTTGTTCGTGTATTCAAAGGAAATAGATGCATGTTCTGTGTGGTAGGTGTTATGAGAGTGAATGGGGGTTTTGTCTTGCAACAAAATCATGGCACAGCTTTAAGCTGTTAATGATTTTTTTATAAGTTTATCCTCATTAGCTCTATTACTAAGCCTCCAGTTTTTTCTCCCCTCTTTTTCATCCCACTCTGTCCTTGCTGTTTGCCTCCCACTGATTTTTAGAGGAAATTTTAATTACCCCAGTGATACAAAGCAGACGGAGATGACCTGATGTCTGGGTCTTTTCCTGAAGTGATTCCTGGCAAACATACAGAAATTCATTAATTAGTTCTGCTTGAGACCAGGAAGAACAGATCAGTATTCTCTTGTAGCAGCAGAATCTAATCTACATTTCCATGTACAACTATACATCTAGTCATAAACTCATGGTATAGGCCAAGTTAAATCCTCCCAGCTATGGGTTTTTTGAATTTCTAAACTCGGCTCTAGTAAGAGCTCAGGATCTAGAGTCCAACACTGTTGTTGCCGATTAAGGGGAGTCTGGCAAAATTCCTTGGGCTGCTGCCATGTGGATCTGCTGGTAGAATACAGTATGATAATATGTTGAATTTGGCTCATTGCTCTCAAGAAATGCTTCCATAGACTTTGTGGGACACAGGTTTAGGAATTGGAATGGTTGTATGTAGGGATGGTCTTGGGCTCACTGCTGTAGACAGAGCCATTATTAGCGGTGTATATCCAAGATGGTTTGTGGTTTGTTTAGCCTTGTAAAGTATCCATTTTGTACTATTGCATAGAGAGAAATAGGTCAAACATACCAGTGTTTTAAATTGCTTGACAAGAGTCTCATCTTTTTTGTTGTAACTTTTACACTGCAGGCTTGAAGACCGATCCATCACTTAACTCAGTGTGTGCACTTTTAAATTCTGTTTTCATGTAAGATCAGACCTAAACAACCATTTAAAATCTGGACTAACTGGGATAGGGCTGACTGACAGTCAGATTTGTTGCTTGATAAAATTTTCAGTGCTACATGTGTTAGTCTTCTACCGTACGTAAATTGTTTCGCTTAGCTTCTGAGTTTGCCCCCAAGTAGGTCAATAGCAGGATGCCAGTGCTTTTGAGAACCGAACTGTAGAGAACTGATATTCTATAAATCTCATGCAGTTTGGCCATAGTCTCAAAAATTGTGTAACACTCGATGTGACTGTGAAGTCCTTAAACTTTGAGGTTGGTTTAGTACATTTTTGTTGCTTGTTGAATGAGGTAATTCAGTGAGCAGACTTCATTCTTGTCTTCATACAGGCATTAGTCTAAGCTGTGCTAACTTCTGCAGTCCAGATGAGTGATGGTGGTAGATCTGACTTTTACTTGAAGGCAGGCTGTTTTTTGGAGTAGCAAAGAGAGCTTCTGTTAAATAGCGTGTTCCAATCCTGTTCTTCCGTGGGAGGGTTTCCATCCGATTGGATATGTGTTGCTGCCTCACCATGCATCTGATAGCAACAGCTTGCAGTGCAAGAAGATATTCTGCAACTTAGTCAGGTGTGGTCCCGTGCTGTGTGCAAGTCAGTCAAAACACAACGTTAGTACCATTTCAGGTGCCTCACGTTGTGTGTGTATGATTGTGAATTCTGTCTTCTGTGTATATGCAGTGTGCTTCTGACAACAGGTCACTCACAGCAGGCATCTTTTATTAGCTGTGAAACATTTATACTTCAGTGGTATTTAAATAATTAATAAGGCTAGAAGCAAATTTGAATAAAACCAAAGCCAAAACACTTTTCTCCCCACAAATAAAATAAAGCATGCCTCCATCCCCCCATTCTCAGGCAGATGTTACAATGCTTTTATCAGTGCAGCAGACCAATATCCATTAAGGCATGATGAAAAGTACATGTCTATTTAAGTGAAAATAAAGCAAGAAAGAGAAGCTGAATGCTATATGTGCACTACTTAGGGCAGAGGTTGACCTTCTGCTTGCTTTTCAGATGCTCACCTTTGCAAAACTGTGTGGCTTTGGCCTGCAACAGAAAGATGTCTGCTGCTGAAAAAGCAGTTCTAGCTATGAGTGGGCTGTACTGGGTTTTACTGTCCTACTGAAGAGACAAAAAGAAAATACCAAAGTAGGGATGAACACAAATATGAGCTGCTTGGAAGAGCAAAAATGACTCCAAATATACTTTTTTGTGCAACACATGAGGGCAGGATGTTTCCTGTTTCTTTTATATTAAAAAAAAAACAAACCCTAGTGATCTTTCTAGTGGTGGTTGTGTGTGTGGTTTTTTGGGGGGTTGTTTGTTTGTTTGTTTGTTTGTTTTTGTGTGTCTCGGAATCCTGCAGGGCAAGTTGTGATACTTGGTGATTCCATTGCTGAGTATGACAATTGGTCTCAATTTGCTCTGCATGGGTAGATTTGCTCTGCAGATAGTCAAGAGGTTGCGTTCTCTGGTTCATATCTAAATACTTCTTTCAGGAATCTCTTTCTTCTCTGTGGAGACAGATACTGAATGTGAGCACAAGAAAAAAGGTGCTACAGCTTGTAACATCACATCAGAGAAACGCAGGAGTTTGTGTGGACCCTTGCCCTGGTCCCAGTGAGTGTGAAGAACAGGTGGCCTTGTGCTACCCAGGAGCTCTCGGGAGTGATCTCTGCTCCCTAGAAAGCAATATACTACTTACTGATCTAATCCCAGAAATGAAACTTCCCAACCAATCTGTTATAACAAGAAATCAAGAGCAGAGTGAGGTAAAACAGGGGACGGGCCTGATGCCTGCCTGAATGTCTTGCCTGTGGAAGGGAACTTAGGCTGCCTGCCATCAGCCCAGCACTGTGACTGGGTAGCACTGGGTTGTGCCGAGCAGTGCTGTTTGGGAAACATTTGTGCACAGCTCTGCCACTAAAAAAATTAAAAATAGAGGTGATATGCTTATCCTGACAGTGAAAGAGAAGACTCAGTACCCCTAACTTTTGTTTTATTAGGGGAGGGAGAACTATTCTGGGCAGCTCATGACTGCCTGCCACCGGTATCACTATGAAGTTAGCTAGCATTTGCTGGACTGCCACTGTTTGAAGTGTGACTTCATTGCTTTCGTGTTATTTCTCCTGTTTATTGTGTAGGGGTTTTTCCCCCATAAAACAGAACAAACCACCAGCCGTTTTTTTCACATCACATGGCTACTTGCAATTAGAAATCCTCTTGGATTTGTACCTGTCTCCAATTCATTATCCTGTTGCCTGTCTGGCACTGAGTATCACTGAGTAAGGATCGCCTTTATGGTTTTCTTGATTGTGTTTTGCTTTTGTGACTCTCTTAGTTTCTCATGCTAATAATTTTAGAAGAGTATATTGAAATATTTGTGAGATATGAGGAAAAAAACACTTAAGAACTTTACTGCAACTGTGCAAGTCACCTAAATGCACACAAGAAAGCTCATCTCTTATGAAGTACTCCTGGGGAATACTTGTTCTTCTCACCATCATTAATTTCAGTGGAGATGCGTGGATAAGGCTGTACAAATAAACACAGCTGCGGAATGTGACATAGTAAACAACATGCTGAAACCTCTTGGCAGAGAGTTATTTACCAGAGAGCCCAAATGCAACACTTAGTCCATGGAAAAGATGGCATTTAAAGTTTTGGTACTTTTGAATTTTTCAGAAGCAAATATTTATCCCGAAAACTGCTCAATCTAGCCTTGTATTTACACATAAGGGGGCAGTGTGGTACCGTTAGCCAAGTGCCATGTAGGTGCACATTAGATTTCATTATTATATATTGCATCATGTTTTAAGAAATGGCTTTAGCACTCTGAGCACAATTAGAGCTTTGTCACTGTCTGAGAGTGCTGCTGTGTCTGTACTGGGGAGAACCAGGTTGCACTGTTTCCTTCCTTCTTTATAAACATTTTTTAGAGAGTTCCTTGCACTATTTTGGCTCGCTCTCGTAATCCCTGTTCATAGGCATGTGAAGGACTGTGAGCCAGTTTTCTTAACACTGGTACGGGGAAGTTCAAATGACATCATTTTCTCTCCCCCCCCCAGCAACATTCACTTATTGGGAAGGAAGGTAATATTTCCACTGGAGCTTTCCTTTGCACACCATATATAGGCTTCCGGCCCACTGCTGCCCAGTTTTGGCAATATGATCATTCTTCTACAGTTTTCGTGGAAAATGGTGTTTCTGATTATGTTGCACTAACACAGTCTTCTACCTGCCAGTACGAGAGTGAAGATTAAGCGGCTGTAAGCCAGTGTATATGTGGGTTCTTGGATCATCTTACTCCAAAACGTGTTAATATTCAGGGTTCACAGGCCAGGATATGATGGCATGTAGAGTTTCTTGTACTTTTAACGTGATGTCTTGAGTGCCTTACCACAGAACGCTTATGGCATTTTTCTCACCTGTACAGTAGCCTGGTTGGCTTTTAGCTTCATGCTGCACCTGACACATGCTGTAATACTCCAAAAATGTGTTACCTGTGGCATCTCTTTATACTTTCTGCATGAATTTCTGCTTCATAAAAAGCTGCTCCTTCGAAGATTTGTTACGAGTCTCCTCTTTGTAATATTTCCTATACAGATACATGGCAATGTAAAGTTGCAGAGTAAAAGAACACCATATACTGTTTCATTATATCTTGTTATATTACCGTGTTGCGTTGCTGTAAAGTGCTGTTCAGACACAGGGTTTTTCTTGTACAGCTGCTGTTTGTGTTTTTCTTTATCTGCTGGTTTTTCTTTGATGAAATACTTATTAAGCTAATTTGTTCATGTGAATCTGCCATGATCACTTGTAAAAGGCTGCTGTTAAATTGTACGTCAGCATACTGATAATTAGCATCATTAGATTGTACCCTGTATGTGACAGTTAAAGTAGAAATGCTATCAGGTTGAGCAAATCTGTGTTGCTGGTTAATCTAGAGAGAAATGACATGGTATTTTGTATGGAGTGGTGATATGCTAATGGTTATGACTCAAAACATAAAATGATGACAAGAAATGCAATCCTTTTTATATGCATCTTTGTGAATATCATAATTTAATATAAATGTGACTCAATATGCCATAGTTAACTGAAAAAATTCTCACATGGTATGTTACTATGGTATCTCTCACTAAAAACCCCTCCCCTCAAAATTTTCCCCTTGCTCTCTTCAAGAATATGTTTTGTTTGGTTTGGTTTTTTTTTTAATTAAAATTAATATTATAATGATATCACAAGTTTTGAAGATTAAAATGGGTATTCTGGCAAAAGTATAGGTCCTAGCTAAAGCTATAAAGCTTTTTGGTTATTGGTTCATAAAGTTAGCATCCGCCTTTTTCCCCTTCCTCTCCATCCTAGCTGGCAAGCTAGGCTGCAAATATTTTGTCTTTGGATTAACTGATTTGCAGCCTGGTTAATATGTAGACAGTGCTCTTATTTTCATGTTATATTATATTATATTTATTTATTTATTTTA
>NW_009233402.1:0-2130 GCF_000690835.1 Fulmarus glacialis | reverse complement strand
TGCATCCTTCCCAGACTGGAGCAGACTTCAGGGTTGGGTCTGAGAGCGCTCGAAAATTCAGCTCTGGTTGTAAACTTTGCGGCTCAGCCTTGTCGTTTGCAATAAAAGAAATATCTGCTTTACTGAGAAACATTGATTGTGCCACTGACCAACATATGGTTTCTTAACCGGTTCCTGTATTGACTTCACCTCAGCTGTGCTTTCCCCAGGCGGGGCACAGATAAGGTGCAGGGGTAGCTGGACAAAGGTCTCCTCTCCCTTTTCCAGCTTAACTCTTAGCACTCCAAGGTGCTGCTGGGCACCAGCCCATCACCACAGCCGTAACCACTGGGGAGCATCCAGCTTCCCCAGCACAACGAGGGACCACCTGGTGTCCCCAAACACTGGCCGGCAGCAAGAGGTGGCCCAGCCTGGACTCGACCAGGACTGCTCCAGTGCCATGTGCTCGTGGGATCCCAGAGCATCCCACCTCCTCTCGGTGGGTCTCAGGGGGTCCTCTCCAGCCCTCCTCCCCACGCATGGGGGATGCTCAGGGGACTTTGCCCCAGCAAACACTGAGCATCCTGATAGGGAGCAACCGGGCTCCCTCTGTCCCCCGGGGAGCAGAGGTGGCTGAACAGCCGTAGGGAACAGTTTAGTCACTTGGACGCCTTTTGCTTTCTTCCCTTTCCCTCACTCTCACTGCCCCGCGAGCCGTGCCGCAGGGAACAGCCCGTCCTCTCCTTGTCCACACGAGCCTTTCCTCTGGACGTGGCAGTCCTCAGCCTGTGTTTCATTGTGTCCTAGCTGCAAGATCTTCCTCATAGTCACAGGGCAAAAAACCCACGCTTTTTTCCTCAGAATTGCTGACTTGGTGAAGCAATCAGGACAGGGTTGTAGCTGTAGCTGCAGGAGCTGCTGAGCAACGTCTTGGCCATCACCTCCCCTACACCACCGCTCCCGCTGCCTTCATCCGGGGTGAAGCTCACACCAGTAACAGTAAGAAGAGCAGGAGCTTTGGGAAAATCCCTTTTCTTGTGAAATCAAACAAAAGCCAGAGCCAGCGCTGAGCCCGGGCTGGGCACCCTGATGGGTACGGCCCCTCCTGCCCGAAAGCAGAAGTGGCTGCGGGCACCGGCTGTAGCAACGCAACCACAAACCCCATCTCCACCGGCATGAGGAGGCATCGATCATCTGACCGGGTGAGCAATGTCCATCCCACCGGGCTTGGAGAGACACGTGGAGAGGAATGAGGGCAGAAGCAGTTGGGGGGGAGCTTGGACAAAGAAGTCTCTCTGCAAGAGCAAAGGTGAAGCAGCACGAAGAAAACAGGCTGAAAACAGGGATTAGGAGAGACCTGCTCCGGGGAAACATCAGCCTTTTACCCATCGCTGGTGAGAACTGGCTCAGGTTCTTCTCCTGCCTCATCCCAGCTCCTCCCTGTGCTTGCCCCGTGGGGGGAAAAAACAGATTCTTCTGGCCAGACAGGTCCCGAAATTACACCTGGGAAGGAAGAGGAGGAGGGTTTGTCCTCGTGAGTGCAGTGATCTTCCCTGAGATCCCATAAGGAATGTCTACAGGAAAAAAAATCTGCAAAAATGAGGGCAGCCAGTGGAAGAGCAAAAGTTGGTGGCCTCGGAGGGACCCCGCGTCCCTGGGCGTGGGGTCCCTCCAAGGCCACTGGCAGTTGTTGTTCAGGGTGAGGGAACCAGGAGGGTTCACAGATGGGGGGGACACCCCGCTCCCAGCGCAAACCCCAAATCCTGTCACACATGCTTGGCAAAGGCTCAGGACCTGCCCCTTCAGCTACGGAGCACAGCTCTGCCTTTGCAGCCACTGCCAAGCGGGTTTCCCCATGCCAAAGGTCCGTGGCCACCAGCCTGATGCTCGAAGAGATGGCCAGAGGCTTCCTCAGTTGCTCCATGGTGGCAGCTGAGATCCCCAAAATCCCACTTGCTGGTTGAACACATCCTCCTCCAGGAGATGCCACCGGCTCTGGTTACTGGGGCTCCCATTCTGACAAGGTCCCCTCCTTTTGGGGTGCCCATGGGATGCTGGCATTGGCCGTGGGTGCTGGGTGGGAGCCCCTAAGGACTGGGGGTTGCAGGGATGCGGCACAGTGTGCCGAGGGGCTGCAAACGCTCCTGCTTC
>NW_009233401.1:0-12928 GCF_000690835.1 Fulmarus glacialis | reverse complement strand
TAAACCAGCGGGAAGCGGGTGACAGGGCGAGGGACGGCGGTTTGAGGCGGGAAAGCTGAGCAAGGGAGGGGAGAGGGGTGCTCAAGTTAAGGCAAGAAGGGCTTTGACATATGGATGTCTCCATACAGCCGGGACGGGGCTCTAAAGGCGAGCCTGGGGGTTGCCCTTGCTCATATTCTCCTCACTTCATGTGCTACGGGGAAAAACAATGTAAATGGTGTCTAAGCGGTTAATAGAAAACACGCCGTTAGTGAAACGTCGTCCCCGAGCCGCTGCAGTCGTGTTTAAGCACCAATTTAAGCCTTCCCCCAGCCTTCCCACTGCGATTTTTAAATGAAGCAAATGGTATTGGAACTATTTGCTCTAGGCAGCTTTGCGCTTTTTAAGCGCCCAAACTTCACCTCGCCATAATTTAAGTGATTATCTGAAGTGATTTAAGTGATCGTGTTGCCATAAGCGGTTATCTCAGCATTTTCGTTAAAGTCACTTTCAAAACAAAAATCTCTGGATGGTCAATGGAATCCTAAAGGCACCTTTTTAAAGTGTTTGTTTTTAGCTAACAGCTTAAGAATAAAGAACACCTGAAAGTATATATATGTATAAATTTTTGTGAATAATCATTCTTCACTGTTCTTTACGTGTTTTTTTACAGTTTGTTCCTTACCGTTGACACGGTACTTCACAAGTTGTTCTTCAAGATATTTCTTGAGTATGTGCGAATTGATCTCTGACATAAAAACTTCGGGGAAATAATATAGCATAATTTAAGGGTGTAACTGTGCTTTCGGAACTTACCAGAGAGCTGGCCAAGCAAACGCATAAATGACATCTAAATCTCTCAGAACGACAGCAAATATTTCTCTCTACGCTATTCTACAGCACGTTGCAGTTCGTACGTGAGGGCGGTTTGTAATGTACTGCTCTCTATTCATGAAGGCTTTTTGCAATATGTGTTCTAAACACAAAGTAAAAAATCTTGTCGTGTATTTCGTTAAACGTGCTGACTGAGAGCCTGGGGTTTCAGGCAGAGAGGCAAGTTTGGGCTCTGATCCTGTAACCGCTAATGGAGTGAGTGCTTGCTATTTATTAGGACCATTTTTAGGATAAATTGTTCATAACTTTTGCAAAAATAGGGACGAAGTCCTTGCTTAAGGATCAGGCAAACGAAAAATGAAAAATCCATCTAATGAAAAATAAATCTAACGAAAAATCAAGGAAACTACGTGAGATGCTAGGTATGGCTCGTATTCCGGGGTCAGACTTGGGTAGAAAATTAGTAGAAGTACACCCAGTACGTGGTGGTAGGACGTGGTATCGAAAACCCGGTCATGCCGAAGTTTACTGCGTTAGTGTGTTTGGTGTGTGAAGTTCCCTCAGTGCCTGAGAGAGGGAAGAGCCAGTCTGCAATTTATATCTTTCTGTGCGTGACAGCATGCCTTCGGGGGAGTTTTTTTTAAGTTTAAAATGTGTGCGTTTTACTTCAAAATGCCTTTTTTTTTTTTTTTTGCTACATTGTTAAAATTTTTGTACAGTTTTCCAGTGTTTCAGTTGCTCGTGTAATTTAATAAGGGAGTTGTGCATGTTTGCCATATTGTTGCTGACATAAGTGACATGGTGAACCACTGAAAACAGAGGTAAAAGCTAGCTGAATGGTTGTAGTAAACCCACATGACAGGACTAATTTCTAGCTTAATTGTGTATTTTTCTAGACATTGTCTGCTTCTTGTTATGTAGAGATACTTTAACATATGCAAATAATTCATTGGCTGTTCATTTAAGAGTATTATAGATTCCTGCTACAGAGGCAGAGGAGGTAACATGACTGCATCAATCTGGTTCTTCACCTGACCTAAACTGGCATAGGTAGGAACATTTCCCACTAGCTGGGGATCTGTGGTACTGACAGGTTTATATGCTTTAAGGTCCTGGGATTTAATTTACTCGAACTGCAAGGAGAGTTTTGATGGATAAAGATACAGGATCAGGCCCACGCAAAAAAAAAAAAAAAAAAAAAAAAAAAGGCTATTGCTGAACAACTGATGACAGTTTATTTTTATTGTGTCTTAAATCCTGTTTCAGTTTAGCTTTCTAAATTACTTTTGAGGTACAGATTATCAACACGTCTGGAACGCAGTGGCACAAGATGCTGCAGATCCAAATAGCTTAGTAGGACTTCAAAAGGATTATGTAGCTGTATGGATAATAAAAAGCAAAGTACTGGTAATACAGGCATGTATAAGGGATATAAATACTTACTCATCAGGGTGTAAACCAACGACTAGGTTTACATTGCTGGAAATTGTGTTTCCTCGTGCAGGTTTTTTCATAGTTGTTTGTTATGAAGTTACATGTTGTCCCTTACTTTGGGTCGTCTGGGACTGATATCTGTCTGAAGCAGAACACTGAAATATATAAACCACTTTTATTTTTGCCAATGCTTATATATATGTTCCTTTTTGAATATCATAAATCATCATATTCCCTGCTTCATTCAAGGTCTGTTTCTCATTAAAATAAATGGGAGTCTTTCCAGTGACTCTGACAGACATTGGATCATACCCTAAAGGAATTATGCACTATATTTCATGCAATGCCAAAGAATGAATAAGTATGGAATCTGATTAGATCTGGTTTTCTCGGTGTTACAGTTATTGTGGTTTGCACAACTGTTACGTAACACAACATTTTGCAGCTGATGTCTGTTTTATGTACAGATCTGTTCTTCCACATTTATTTATTTCATGCCAATATGTTATACAGGTAGCTACTCACAGAAGGAAAGAGTAGATCAGTTAACTATGCAGGGAGACCATAACTACTATTTATTGCAACAGAGATTCAAGAATGGTTTACACCTGGGACTGTACTGCCTAGCAATGAGGACAGGATAGCAAAGTGTAACTCCTAGTTTCTGCTTCTGACCCTGGGGACCGACCAGGTGTGTGACCTTGTCTCAATTTACAGGTCTGTGGATGGTAAGTCAGAGTTTGCTTCAAGGAAGCATGCTACCGATCTAGTTTGTGATGCTCCAAGAGTCACCGCTGAAAGATTTATAGAAATACAAAGCATTGTGTGGCAACAGTAACAAAAACACAGCACAAACTGCAGAGCTCCTGCATGCCAGAAACATTCAGTCTGTGGATATAACTCAAAAATATCAGGGATGCATCAGGAGATCGATTTTCCCTATACTAAGCACAAACTGAAGTCTTTAAAGTAAAGTAAGCGGAGAGAGTGTGCTTCCCAGACATGGGAGAAAAGAGCTCATGTAAAGCACACTGTAGTAACTGCTCAGTTAATTTTTTCTATTCTTGAATATTTTTAGTGGCATAAAAACTTCTGCTGTTTGAACAAGTTGGACACTTGAAACTCGTTTGTTGTTTTGGTTTTTTCCAAGCCGTGTCTGAGCATCTGAAGCTCACAGTAGTCTTCCTCTCCATGACTTCTGCTGCACTAGAATTATATTACAATTTGGTGGTGTAAGTGTAGGTTGTCCCAAAGCAGGTTAAGGAATTTGTTTCACTTTAGACCATTATAACTGTGAGTTCCCTCCCTGCCCCCCTAATTCTGTTTGAATTACTCAATCATGGTAAAGCCTATCACACTCGTGTGTCCTGACTGTTCACTGTGAACCCCATGTCACATCCCTGAAGTAATGAAAAACTGTTCTATAAACCTTGCCTTGCCTTCTTGAAAAAAAAGAGGTATGTGCACATAGCTTTACAAACACCGGGTGCTTACGCATGTGAATGCCATCCTGGACGTTCCTGGACCACAGAATAAAAAGACCAGAGTGTCATGTGATAAAATGATTAAGATGCTCGAAACCCTGTTAGCGCGCAAGGTCTCAGGCTAGTTCACACGGCAGCATGAGCTTCTCCGCTGGAGTCCTGCCTGACTTCCAGAGCCTGCTCTGGGAGACGAAGGCAGGTTCGCAGCTCTCACCTCTCGGAGCAGGAGAGCTGTATTATGGCCAGCGCAGGAAAGCAGGGCACTGAAGTAATTCTTTAATCTGCCGCAGGGGGGTTGGGGGACTGCGGCAACACTGAAAGGTAGCTCCGAAGGGCTGCTTCGGTCCTTCGCTTGAATCCCACGGCCGCAAATGAAAGAGAGTAAGGGAAGCGACAGGAATGAACTTAGAGATCTTAGAGATAAATGAGCTGCATTAGCTGAGGTTAACACTCCCTCTCAACACGAGGTGGCTTTACATTTCCTGGCCAGATTTACAATTTAAACACACAGTTATTTAAATACTTTGTTCTTTTCCAGTGCTAAACAGTTTTGCGCAACCAGTTTTTGTCACTCGACACGTTCTCTCATCAATAAGCCAAAATACGCATTCTAAGTTTTTTCAACCATCAGAAATCTTGTTCAACACCAACACAAAAAATAACATGAAAGGGCAAAATCTCATTCCCCTTCACCAGCCCAAACACACACAGCAACTGCAGAGGCAGAGGGGAACTGGTGCGTTCCTGATGCAGAAAGTCAGGGACAGGTGTCACGCTTGAAGTAGTCCCCTCCTATGGAGGCAGAAAAGGCTCCATGAAGTTTTGCCACTTAAATCGGTTGTCCCCATGCATCTGCCATCCCCTATTCCCGTGCAGCGAGTGGCATAAAGCTCTGGGACTGCTATGCTAACTGCACAGGGAGCGGGAGAACCAGCAGCCCTGGGGAGACTGGGTGGTTTGGTGGTGCCCACATTGCCTCCTCCCAGCCCTGGGGTTTCTGTCTGTCTGCCGCTTTTCTCCACCCAAACCCCTGCCCTCACACCCCCACCTTCCCACTTGGAGCCAGGGTGCCAGGAAGGTGCAGGCTGGCTCTGGGGTGGTAGGACCCGTAGCGTCGCCAGCTCAAAACAGAAAGGACTGGATTTTCCTATAGAAAGGTTGGCATAAAGTGCACATTTGAGTTTCTCCCTTGCCATAACATAACTGTTCTTTGCCTGTTCCCCAGAGCTTTACTAGTACATAATTTCCAGATTATCACTTCCATCTTGTGAATATGGAGATGCTGCTGTAGTAGAGTTCTTCCTCAGGAGAAAATATTACGCATTTAAATTGCTCTTCTTGTCTTTTCCCTGCAGATATATTTTGTGCTAACAGGGAATCCAATCTTCTGCACAAACTCGGAAACAAGATGGTGAACTATAATAATTATTGGACCTGTTAGGTCTATTGTGGAAATAAATCTGCTGTGAACCAACACTTTCCCTCATACGTTTCACAGAGAGACAGTAACCCTTCTGCTGTCAATGAATTAATTTGCTAAAAGAAGCTGGAGTTCATAGATAAATCTTGAGATTATTTCTCATTTACATATTAGTTTAACATTTATGTGCACTTCTATTGTGTGATACTCCTGGGGACAATCCAGGAAACAATATGAATCATCTAATGTGTAAAAATTAGGCTACAATAGAAGGGGGAGAAAGCTGCCTTTTTTTCTTTTTTCTTTTTTTTTTTTTTTTATTTTGAATACTTTGGAATGGTCTTTGTGATCACTTTAATTATCTAGCACTATATGCATAGTATTCCAGAGGTGGTTTTGCAGCTGTCTTGGAGCATACTTGAAGAAAGCTTTCTGTGCTGCGACTCGTTCAGAGTGCACGTTATCTCAAGGACTGCTGGTGATACTGTGGCTCAGACACAGATTGTTTTTTTCTTCTTATTTATGGGGAAGAAACCAGGTCAGAGGCATAACCGAAAGCAGGACCAGTGTACTTCCTATTTCCTGTGGAGTCCCCAGAGCTCTAGTTTGAAACCATTACTGTTGTTAATTAATGATTTGCCAGCTGTCTGCACTAATTTTATAGCATTTATGTATGCAGAGCTATTGTGCCTCAGATTCCTGCTTGAGAGTTCTGTAAGCGAGACACTACGATTACAAAACCAGCATCACACTTACATGTTCATTTGTTATTTTGAATGTGGTCTGCTAGCAGAATATTTCCCTTTAGCGTTTCCAATTGGAAGGCTGGCTGAAGAGGTTTAGCAGCAGCAGGGATCTACTTTGGGACATTATAGACATTTTCATTTCAAATCTTTGCTTGATTCAGGGCAGTAATACATCAGGACAAAGGCAAAGTGGCCTTCTGTTGATTCTTATTTCAGAGATACACATTAAAACTGGAGTGAAAATGCTGGGCACTATGATGTGTTAGTCAGATTCTTTCAAAAAACATAATTTCTGTGTGTGTTTGTTGCTACCCCACTGCCCTGAATGCTTACACTGAGCTGCAATACATGCATGGCTTTGCCTGCCTCCTTCCATTACGCTTCCATAAACCCCTCATTTTTCCTGAAGGTTTGGGAAACCAGATGGTTGTAGTAACACAATTCCCACTGACCAACTCCATTTTGCTGTGGCAGTCCTGCAGTTACAGTTGGCTAAAAGTTTGGTCGAGGGTTTTTTCTCATTCTCTCCTTTGAGGACTTGAGTCGATGTGGGCTGTTAAGCAGCTGTGGCATTTCTGCCAGAAATGGCAATATTTCAGCAGCGGCTGACTGTACGCACACTATACAGTTTATAGAGTGGGACCCCGCTGCTCCGGAACTGATTAATCTGAATGGCTGGGTTAGTGTTTGGGCTAATCCTGACCTCCTGCTGTTTCTAGTTACTCTACAAGGTTTATATTTTTCATACCTACTCCTTGAAGCTATTGTTTAACTTATGTATTATTCTCTGTAGCCAAAATATTCTTTCCTAGTGGGAAACAAAACAAAACAAAACAAAACAAACCCAAAAAAACCCAAAAAACAAAACCCCCATGAGTTTATCTAAAGCATCTACAGAATTCTTATTTAAAAAAAAAAGCAATAGTTTAAAATTAAAGTGAAAATAAAGCAACGTTACAGTAATTTCAGTTTTCAGTAATCCGAGTAATGATATGGTCCCTATGCACTTGAATTAACAAGGTTTCATTGTATTTCAGTTTAAAGCATAGCTGCATGTGTCTCACCTCAGTAAATGGCAACATTTCCATGGAAGCCAAGTAACGGTGCAATGGTTTGGAGTCTTTTGAAATAGGCAGTGTTATACAAATGTTGAATTACCATAATAACAAAAAATTTAGGTCAGCTTGTTGGTTTATAGGTATATGTACACCACAGGAGCGATCTAAAGAATTACAGGTCCCCTCTAAAGCCAGACTGTGCTTATTTCTATATTGCTTTTATATTCCCCTGATTCAGCAGTCTGCAGTTTCTGCCTTCTTTATCAGAGTTGGTCATTTTTGGGCAAATGCCTTTCAAATAAGCACCTTAAAATACTTGACTGTATGTTGAATTATTAAGATCATAAAGCGAGGGAAAAAAAGACTCTTAGACACCAGTGAGCACAAAATACGCCAGAGGATTTCTCTTCTCCTCCTCCCCTCCTCCCATCCCAAACAATCCTTTTCAATATTGAACAGGTCTGAGAACAATCCAATCCACAGGGTCAAGATAGGGTCAGATTTCCTGACCTCCTTGCCCTCACCTCTTGATAATCTAGAAATGAAAATCAATTCTTGTCTTCGAGTTTGTGAGGAGCTCATAATTGCTTTAGACCAAATCACAAAGTGCCTGCTTTTTCTGCCACCTTTCAATTCTTGGAGATGGGGATGTCATTTTTCAAGTCGGGTGCACTGTCAGGATTAGATTGCGTGGTAACCAAGTAGAAAGATTTCTGCTCGGAATGAGATTTCTTCTCATCACTGTGCCTTTTACTCAGGTCCAAATTCTTTTTTTCACTGTTATCTATAGGGATATAATAATATGCTTTGAGCAGATTATCTATGGAAAAGAATTTTTTTCTTCTCAAGGCCAAAATCGGAGGTCTTTTATGGCAGTTGGAACTAATGGATAAATAGAAACTGAGACTAAATTTGATCTTTTGTTTACTTTACACTTTCTGCCAAAAATCACACCGGTCAAATAAAATGTGAGTAGAATTACACCTTATATTTTTAAAGTACGGCTTTTTAGTCAACTAAACTAAAATGTGATACCTTTTCCCTCATGACAGAACCTTTCTAGGCCATTTTGGATTGCTGCGAATTGCTGTCCCACAAATGAGTTTGCAGGAGGCTGTGCGGTGCCAGCTGTCTGGTGGGGCTTACCTAGCACAGGCAGGTCACTGCCCCGGCAGTCAGGAGAATGGGGCTGGAAATCCGCTCCCACCAAACTCCCAGTTAGGGGAGGAGGGGACTTGCTTAGGACTATGCACCCTTCTGATGAGATGTCCCGTGGCAGCCTGAAAACTCAAATGTTGAACACCTTATCTGCGTCAGTTTACAAGGGGGGAAAAAGAGGGATTCAGCTTTTTTATGTGAAGGGGACCATGTGGGGAAAGTTCAATGGAAGAGTGATGTATCGCTTGTTTTTCAGTGGTCTTTTCCTTTTTACATCTCATGAGTGTGTGTATATCTATTTTCATCTGTCCTGATTAAAAACACATTGGTGATACTGGTGAGGACTTGACTTTTACAGTTTGTGTCCTTCATGCCTAATATTATGGTTGTTATCTAAAGAAAGGTCACTCTCACCTTTGGGGAAGAAGACCACCTTTATGTGGCTTTCGTTCTTGGGATTTTGAGAAGTTCTGCTGAACAACCCCAGCATTTCTGATAGAACAGCTATCCTACATACCTACATTAAAACGAGAGAGAAGGCAGCTCTTTCGCCACTACTCTTCTGCTGCTGAGATTTGTGGTTTGGCCATAAGAGCCATTTAGATGACAAAAGAAACCATAAGTAAGACAGTGATTTATTGCTAGAATGATTTTTTTTTAATATATACTGAATGAATGTTTTTATATCTGTTTTTACCTCATTTGGCAGCTGAGAGCTTCAGTGAGGAGAGCTGCCAAGAATTACAGTAAAATAAAGCCTAAATAATTAATTCTGTCAGCAAATGAGGGTACATGATCAATAGCTAACAATAGTCTCAAAGTTAAGGAAAAAAAAAAGAGAAGGAGGAGGAAAGACAATCCTTGCTTTAGACCTTGCCAGGATGAGCAGAGTAAGGGCAAGATTAAAGTAAAAGAAGATTTTTTTGAGATCCGTGTTGAGTCTTGGTTCTTGTTTTCAGAGACTCTGTCGCAGCAGGTGAACTCATGGAGTAAATGTACTGTGAAACCACAGCAAGTTTGATGTGCTGATGGCTCGGCAGTACCAATCTTTCCTTCCCGACAAGGGAAAGCAAAACAGAAGGGCATCTTCCAGAAAGCAAAGCCCATTCCTCTGCTGATACCAGCTGGTCCAGGGAAGCTGCATCAGGTAACGGCAGCAGAGTTTCTCCTCCATCTTTCTTCACAGATTCATCCTTCCTTTTCTCAGGCCGCTCTCCACATGGCACAAGGTTATTTGTGTTGATGAAAGGAGGCTTGAAACCAAAGGCCCATCTTTACCCTTCCTGATGTCAGTGAGAATTGCACCCACTGATTTTGAATTTTGCAATTTGAATTGCACTGACTGATATTAAGAACTAGCATTGCTCTTGAATGGGGAGTGAAATAACTCCCCAAAACTCAAGAGTATTTAAGTCGGGTAGGACCCAAGTACATAAGTTTTATTCAGCTACAAGCTTTGCTCAGAACGACAACTGCCTCTTTCCTGTACTAACCTATAAAAGAAAACAAAGAGAATTCTTCCATTCAATGTGATCAGAAACACCAAAATCCTCAGTTTACAGTCCTATGCTTGCTACACTGTCCCCTTAAGGCAAGTTCTGGTTTCTTGGGCAGATTAGCAACAGTCTGAAGTTTTAACATATTTATTGTATCTCACCACTTGTTGAAATGTAACTTTAATTCTGAACCTCCTGTGACTATTAATTGAGCTTGTGTTCTTGGAGAAAATAGTTTTCAGTTCAGTATCATTTCTTTTTCCTCGCCGCTGCACAAAGAAGTGCAGAAAAGTCTGAGGTTCTCAGGTGGACTTGGAAACAGAAAGTGCAGAGGTGCTAACCAAAGACTTCCCTTCTGTTTCTCAAATAAAAACTAAAAAAGTACAAAGAAAAAGAAAAACTTTTCTGACCAAATGTAATTCGAGAGCTGGAGTGACTTTTTTTTCGTTTCTTTGTTTTGCTTTTGATAATTACACCATATCCCTATAATATATTCTACACTGAATTATTGATATGCACTTTCAACCTCAGCCCCTGAGTCTCACTGTTGTTTCTGACGGCGAATAATAAACACACTTCCCTCTTCAACATGCCCCTTGAGAAGTGACTAAATACAAATATTTATCACCACCTTCCTTGCCTGTATGCATCGTCTTAGCTGTGGATGTTGAACCCCATTTTTTTCCTGTTATTTCTTGCTCCTGCGGGCTGTGCAGAGCCGGGTGAGCTCAGGCTGGGACCTGGGGCCTGTCCTGCTGGCAGGACTGAGGTGGCTCCGGGTGCAGGGTGGCCCCGGGGTCTCTGCTAGGTGTGTGGGTGGCTGGGCACAGGGCGTGATGCACAAGGACAGGTTGCTTTCAGAGTCTGCAGGCTGGCAAGAAAAGAGGTTTCCTCCTGTAACTTCTGGCAAATGGGGTCTGTGAGAGCCCCTTGGCCACCCCATTTTTACAGTCCTTTTTGGCATTTTTACAGATGCAGCAGGCTCTGGATTGCCAGTTTAAATCATGCTTTTCTAAACCATGTTTCCAAAAGCTGGTGATTTTAGTGTCCCAAATTTAGGATGTCCCACCTGAACCACATGACGAAGTCCAAGCAGCACTCTGGCAGCCAGGCAGGGCAACCAAAACTGCCTTTTTTCCCATGGCATTTCATTTTGACTTGCAAAGTCACTTCAAAGACAGAGAGTGCTTCAGACCTTTAGCACACCCAGGGCTCTATTAACTCGTATGGCTGCTGGATGTTGATCTAGATCCAAATCACCTCAAAAATGAAGCCATCTATCTGTAGACCTTCACTCAACAGGAGCAATATTTACTTTTTATTCCTTACTTAATCTACACAGCATTGTGTATTATATGGGTAGCACGAACGGTAGATAAATCTAGGTTCTGGTTTTGACATGCAATGGTATTGCTAATAAAAGAAAAACGTTTCAGAGAACTTTTGTATAAATCATGGTTATTTTTGTAGAAGATTAAACAATAGTTTGGTCCCTCAGGATATTCATGACCAGATGAAACATTAACCACTGGGTCTTAAATGTTTTATAAATCTGCAGTACATTCCTGCAATGGAGAAATAAAAACCATGATTTATAAGTCAGCAGTCCACGGAGGGATAGTTACTTTTGCAGAGACAGGGCTGCACACTAGGTAGGGCCGGTACATTTTGTTTATCAAAACCTGGGATAGTCTCAGATGAGTTGCATTTGTGCAGTTAGTTGCAGCCATTGTGCATGAGGGGTAAATTGTACAGTAAATACACAATTTATTTGTTTGTGTGCAATAGTTGCATCTCTGGGCTTGCAGGATCCAGGTTGCCAGACCAGCAGTGGATGCAGTGAAAATCCCAGGAAGGCCATTTCCTGTGAACTTTTAATGCAAATATAATAAGGGGTATCCTTCATAACGCAGGCTATCTAGCAATCCTTGAATGGGGTCAGGTCATAGCCTGCCTTGAACACATAGCAGAGATTTTCTGCATTGGCCAGGAGAACGCCAAAAGATTGGCTTGGGCTCAAAGACAACGTCCCCCCCAAGGAAGGTGGGGAGCAGGTTTGAGGGCAGTTTAATGCCTCTGCACATCATAGCACAAGCTTTTCATCCTCCCTACTGACTCAGGTTCAACCAATTGTGTATTTAAGGGTAGGTGAGAGTATATGGGGTTGATCCCTTTCTAATCTGGATGATATAGACAATTTAACCACCTCCGCTTGCTTTGTCTCCTGATTGCTGGTGCCCAAACTGTTAGGATGGGGATATTAGGTCTCAGCTCCCACAGTCAGCTCTGCATAAGTATAACTTCAGCTGCAGGCATTATTTCACCTGACCTTTTCAAAATATGCACAGACAATTACAAATCCCTTTCGCTTGCTGTGATCCAGCAACGACAAGAACACCTGTGAGCCTCCAAGGGAACTTCCTTCATATCACCATATATTATAAGCAACGTTGCTGTTTAGTGCATGCTGTATTCAGTGTCACACACATCTTTAATGCAATAGGAGGGAATATGCTCTGCTGGTGAAACTGGGGCACACAGGTCGGACTGGAGAGAGGTGGCCAGAAAGCACGATTCTTGTCCACAGGAAACACTGGGGTTTAGGTCATCTGGTTTCAGTCCAAAGTAGAAGATGCTTTTGCCAGGGAGACAGAGGGATTCCCTGGCTGCGACATCCTGGTTCAGGGCTGTTCATTCGGGGTGGGAGATCTCCATCCAGCCTGCAGGAAGGATGTCTTGCCAGTCTTCCCCTGGAATAACTGTGAGGTCCCTTGGGTTCATTTCAGCAACACAGGTTTTAGCAGCATCGTGTGGTGTTGAAAAATTTCCAGCTATTTGGGTGGATGTCTGAGACCTGCTACCCATAAAGGCAGGTGTGAGACCTGTCCTTACACCCACATGTCCACGCTTGGTCGCTGGGGTAGTGACCAGGGGAAGGACTTCACCATTGATGATGAAGGCCCCGAGATCAGCATCTGAAGATGCCCACAGGCATCCAGTGGGATTCCCCAAAAGATACGTCGCCACCAAACCGCCATTGCTTCCAGTGACCGGGCTGTGCTCAGGTTCCTTGGAAACCTTCCAAGTTATTCAGCCTCTAAATCACGAAGCTGGCGACTGGTCCCTTCTTCCAAGGGTGGTCAACAAATGCTGACTGTGCTTCCCAGATTCCCGAGCTGGGTAAATTAATTTGCTGTGGAAAAAACCCACAGGAAAGTCTAACGGGTTTGGGGCACTCTCTGCCCTGCAAGCAAACTTGCGCTTTTTTTCCCCAGAAAGCAGCAGACTGGCGCTGGGGCGCAGAGTCTCTCACCGTGGG
>NW_009233400.1:0-4732 GCF_000690835.1 Fulmarus glacialis | reverse complement strand
TCTCTCACATATTCTCACTCCTCTCTTCGCCTGCAGTTGCACAGTTTTGGGTTTTTTTCCCCTTATTAAATATGTTATCCCAGAGGTGCTACCACCGTCACTGATGAGCTCGGCCTTGGCCAGCAGCGGGGCCATCTTGGAGCCGGCTGGCATTGGCTGGGTTAGACGAATTTTTAGCTTCTCACAGAAGCCACCCCTGTAGCCCCCCTGCTACCAAAACCTTGCCACGCAGACCCAGTCAGTGACAGACCTAGATTCTGGTGCAGGGAGAAATCATTCATGTGAACTATTAAATGCCTGTATATCATTCCAAGACATACAACAGCATGGTACAGTTTGCATCTAGACAAAGCCTATATTTTAAGGCTCTGCATCTTTCTAAAAGAACCCAGCTTGACAAGCTTGAGTGCAGAAGACCAGTACCACAGGACTCTCTTTGTAAATAAGGGTAAACTGAGGCAAGGAACAGGAGGTCCCACAATGGGGGAGTGGGCTGCGCAAGAGGAAAAGTCAAACCATGGAAAAGCCCATCCCAGACTTTGCTTTCTAGAGAAGAGCTCCTTGCCTTCTGTCTGCGAGCAGTGCTGTCTGGGCTAACAGGGAAGTGAGGAGAAAGGATGCACAGAAACAATCTACTGCCTTCACTGCTTCTGCTCTACGAAAAATGACAAATATCCTCTTTTACAAAGCCTCAGTGCTCAGAATTTTTTAACCTAATACTGCTATACGCAACTGCACAACGGGTCTCCATCTGAATTCACAGCGGTTACCTTACTTTGTATTACAAGCAGAGTTTAATCCTTCTGGAGCCAAAGTGCATAAAATTGCCAAAAGCTGACACACGTCTCCGCTCAGTGTTGCCTATTGACAAGCAGGCACCCCTGGCCAAACCGAGAGGAAAACATCTGTCAGTAGGTGTTAATGAGACCATAGCATGTAGCAGGCAAGACCCAACCAGCTCAGCAAGATCAGACGAAATTCATGGTCTCATCGGGTGATCACAGCTACCTATGGTTGCACTCAGCCGTCAGGGGATCACTTGCACACATCCTTCCTTACACAGATATTTTATGAATTTTAGAGTTAGCAGGATGCAAACCTGCCCTTTCAAGCTTGTCTGTCAAAGCAGAGCTTTGGCCGGTCCCTTGCAGGGGCTTGTGCAGGAAAACAAAGTGGTATTAAAGAATGTTGCAAGTGTCCTTCTCTCTGAGCCAGCACAGCTGAAGCATGGGGCGGGAAGTACTTTTTTTAGCAGAGATGTAAAATTAATGCCCCATTGCTTGTAACTAGTCCTGGTACCATGTCGGTTTTGTAGGAAGCCACGGGCAGCTTCAGTCTTCACACCTGCCAACGGTCCTGAACGAAATGCTGCTGCTGGAAGAGGTGCGTGGCATGACTTCAGGCTGTCAGGCGGCAGGATCGTGCCTTTGAACAGTGGTGAGTTAAAGCAGAAGGAAGGGAGGGGAAAGGGGGGAGAGGGGAGGCAGTACTTCACAGAGAAAACTTTCATTTAATTAACTGATTATTTACATCTCACTGTACAAATCAGAGCTAAGTATATCCATCCAAGCCGATGTATATGATTCACAGTTTGTCAAATAGATATTCTGGAAGTGAGAAGTTACAGAAATAAAAGTCATGAATCATCAGTTGTTCTTTTATGGACAGCATCTTTTGTTACACGTAAATTCAATTTATAACTATCGCAAACAGAAAAAATAGCTAAAGTCAAGTTTGCGTGGATAGAAAAGTGAGACGGCTTTGAGAACAAGAAATTGCGAGTCTAAGGATGGATTCTGCCCCATTGTTTTAGTGGGATCCACCTGACCAGCAGTAAACATCTGCAACGTCTGTTTATGGGCTCTGCTTGGGGATTCTCCATCCCAGTCTAAAATAGGCAGCTACAATGATGAAGCGCACCCTAAAAGCTGCCGTTTCCCTCTGTTGACCGTCAGAGGAAGCTCGGATAAAGACTGTGGTTTACTAAAGTTAGGTGAGATGAACCCTCCTTGCTAATGCTCCTTGAAGTATTAGCATTCATAGACAAGTGTCTAATAATTTTGAGAATTTCAGATGAGATACCTGGTTTGATGCACAGGCCCTTCTTTGCACCATGCTGGGCTCCTGCGGTGCTACCTACGAAGATAAAAGCTGCAAATACCTCTCCACACACACCTTTAAAAGTCACATTGCAGAATCTGAACTGAACAGCCAAAACGAAATGGTTCTGTTTTAATGAGAGGTCTTTCCTGCACCCATTTCACAGGACAGGCACCCGCTACTGTGTAAGGTTCACTGTGGGCATAACTCAGCCCCGTCCTCCTCTTGAGATTCAACACATGCTTTTGCCATGGCTTGCTGGGAGGACATAGGTGGTTTAGTCCGCAGAAGTAGTAAGCGCATTTCTTGATGTTTCTTGGACATGTCAAGAAATGTCAAGGGTTTGCACAGTGGGAAGAAGAGCTCCATCCCAAAACGTCTCAGGTGGGGTGCCCCCGCCAAGGCAGCTCCTGTCCCGTGTCTCTCTCTTCTAAAGAAGCACCAAAGAGGAGGACTACGCTGTGTATTTTTGTTTCTCTGGAGCACATCTCTAGAGGCAACAAACAGGTGGATATAAAGTTAGCTGTTTAACTGACACAACTGTTTAGAAATTTAACAAACAAATGTAAATACCACTAGGTATCCGGAAACTAGCGTTTTCTTTTCTGTCTGAGACAGCAAAATGAACAGAGAGCAATATCCAAGCACTAAAAGTTAGCAGACTAGGGACAAAAATATACCAGTTGCTAGGAGATGGCATTTAATCTAGAATTTTAGGCAATAAATAAAAATGAAGTTATAAGAAGAAATATTGTTTAGGGCAGAAATCAACCCGAAGGTTGTTTAGGAGAGGGAGCAAAGCTGTTGTGGCCGCGGAACAGCAAGGATGCTGCCCGACGTCCTGCCGAGGTGAACGGGAGGGTTATCGACTTGACCGTGGGAACAACACCCCCGCCAGTGAAAGACATTGTGGACAAAACTCTTTCCTAGTTGAAATTGCTGGGAGATGTGCCACTAAGGTAAATAAGGGCTGTACTTCAACCTGCAAATATCACCTTTGTCTGTGATGGAAGCCCAACCAGAACCTAAAATGTTGTGAAACTCAGCTTGCTCCCTCCAGTCGTGAAAATTACAGAAAAACACAGCAAAAGTGAATTGCTTGTGAAGTCGAATCCACCAGAATCTGATGGTTTCTTTCCCCACTGAAAGCCCTACTTTCTTAATAGAATTAAAATCGATAAATGCTGGTTTTTAAGACTGGAATGTCTTGTGAAACCAAACGGGCTTCAACAGCAAGGCCAGCAGGGAGTGGGCTTGGCTGCTCCTTACAGCAGCCCAGCCCTTGGTGGGATTTGCCCAAGTGGGATTTTAGTCCTGTTGAAATCAAGGACAAAATTGCAATATATCTCAAAAGGTCATTTTCTCCCATACAGACACAGGTAAACGTTTGCGTGTAATCTAGTCCAGCACATGGCAATCACCTTTTGAGGACGCAACCCTCTTCTGGTTCATATATAAAGTAACCATATGCAGGTCATAGAAGCAGCGTTTGCTTCAAACCACCGCTGGGTAATTTCCATCTCAGACATCCCCTTGACTGAGGCTGGTAAGCACTTCTACAATATTTGGTCATGGTGATTGCATTAATTAGTAAGACCGAACCGTAGGGGTCCCAGGGACAAGATGGAAATTCAGACTTATCAATAACTTTGATATTACCTGAAATCCTGAATGCTGGAGCACTACTTGTTTAGACTTGCTTAGGATAGTGCTTGTCAGAGTGATTAATAATTTTCTCTGGGCAGCAGCCAAAGATCAGAGAGTCCATGCTGATGCCTGCAATCTGCCAGAAGGCTTTGATATTGTCAACAGGGGTATGGTCAAGCCTAAATAACCACTGCTTGAGAGGATATGCACTCCTCACTCAGAAGATCCAGAGGACTGTCCTCTCTGCTGACCCAGCTTGTCTTCTGAAGGATAACTGCTGATTGCAGGCATTACTGGCTGCTGCAATGGCCTCTGCAGACCTATAGGTGCTGGCAGGAAGGCAGTAATGTATGTGCTGTTGCATTAATGCTGCTGGTGGCACTGGCATCTCCTATTCATGCAATGCGGACAGCACAGATGGTACCATCACATCTGGATCTGCACACTTGCTGGGGTCCTCCACAGTGAGGAGGGGCTGGACGAGGACTGGTTGGTTGTTGTTTGATCCCTCTGATTGATCCCATCGGCCGGGTAGGAGAGTATCAGCCAGGGTTGGCTCGATTTTTGTCATTACGTGTGGTTAAGAGCCCAACCACCACAGACACTGACTGCATCTCTCTTATTTTATCATCTCTAGGTGACGCTGCTTGAGCAGGAGGGTTGGACCAGAGGCCCTCCAGAGGTCCCTTCCAACCTCAACCATTCTGTGATTCTCTGATTTTTATGCTGGTGATGATTCCTGAATTTACAGAGCTGAATGTGAAGTCCGGTCAATGAGAGACCTCACCTTTGGGAACCTGCTCCTTCCACCCCTGTGAGAGGCCCAGCCCGTGCTGTAAAGCTTTCCAGTCGCACAGGCATCCTCCAGGAGGGATCTGAAGGATGCTCTGAGGGAGGATGATAATGGTGACATACACCTAGTGCAGGAAAGCATGGGTCTTTGCAGCAGCGTGGTGATGCACTTGGGTCACAACAACCCCATGCA
>NW_009233399.1:0-17410 GCF_000690835.1 Fulmarus glacialis | reverse complement strand
TTATGGTAAACTACTTCAGGAATGGTTTCAACAAAAGAAGTAAACCTTTCATTGTATTCAGATAATGTTCTTAACTTCTCAACAAGATTTACTAAATTGCACCCTGGGAATTATGCAAATGAAACCTTTGGTCAAAATGTTACAGGATTACTGTAAAAAAAATTCTTTTTTTTTTAAATCTCATTAAGAGTGCTAAAATTACATGTTCCAATATAAAAAGCATGTGCCTTTGTGTGATTAGTATCTCCCTGGTAGTAATACATACTATGCTTCATTGTCAACGGTCTTTGCCACTTTCTGTGACAAGTGCTACTTCTTACGTGATTTTTCTGAACACTTCACATCCTTGTATTCTTACTGGAAATGGAATCAAGTACAGGTAACAGGCAAACCATTGTAGTATGATGGCAATTAACAATAAGTAACGAGTCATTGCTCTATATTTGCAACATTATCTCCATCTTTGTTTTGCTCAATGCAGTATAATTATCTCATGGATTTTTCTTAGCGTAGTTGGGTAAGTCATGTGGGTCTTATGATATATTTCATCTCCTAGATCTGTAGTGATTTACATACAGACAGCTTAGACCCTATTAATGCTAATAAAAGTGCTGCAAGGACATCCTATAGCATACACTTTATTAAAATGTACGTAGCTTTCTTAGAGAGCTTCTGTTTATCTGTGTTTCCTGAAAATAAAATATAGTGCCTTTAGCACTGAATATTTAAATCCAGCCTCCTTTTCCCTGTTTCTGTCTCTTTCTATGCATTTCTAATGCTTCTATCACAATGGGATCTGGGTACTATACGCAGCAGGAAATAGAGCAGAAAAATGTCCACGAAGAACTAACAGACTCTCCCCTTCCATGATGCAGGTTAAAATTGCTTCCATTTTAGTTCCTTGGAGGGAGACTGGTTTGCTGGTTGGTGCTTGTGCTCAAGTCACGGCCATAGTTGAGCCGGGCTGGGGCTGGGGACACCCTCCCGACTCCCAGAGGGCAGCTCTCGGAGAGCAAAAGGGCAGCAGAAGTGCAGATACTTGGGTTTGTTTTTTTTCTTTCCACCTTTGTTAAGGAAAAACTTTGTTAAGGGTGAAGGGCTGGTTTTATCTTGACACGTTACAGGTCCTTTGGAGCTGTGCCGACATGCATTGATAGAGACAGACGTACAGCTGTGTGTCCCAAGTTACTGGTTTTTTCCCTTTTTAATTTCTAAGATGGGAACCCCACACTGTCTCAAAGCTGAAGGTCCAGCGATAGCTTCCTACATTTTCACTTACCTTGAGCCTAGCTACAAACATGTAGGTAGTGGGTTAGAGCTTGGACTCCCTGATTTGAGCTAAACATTTGCACAGACATTCACATAAATTCAATTTTCAGCCCTTTCTGCCTGGCAGGGTGGAAGCTGACTTTCTAAAAATGGGGATTGTGGACTTCGGTTATTGAACCGTTGTTGAGTCGATTGCCATCATTAAAACCACAGTTGTAGAAGCAAAGCTTGATTTTAATACACCCTTTTTCACCCACGGATTTGCTAATGAAGATTGGATTCATACCAGTCTAATTGGGTCCCTATTACAAATACCCACTGGGCACACAAAAACCTCTGTAAACCATTGTGTGCAGCATGAGGGCACTTTCACACTGTCCCCAGTACCTCTTTTAAGTGATTATAGCGGTGTAAGTCCAATCATTTTTCCTTGGTATTAATAGCCTAAAAAAGCAGTGAATCCTGTAGAGAAAAGTCAGATGAAACTGTCTCTATTCCCTGACCTTCAGCTCCAGAAGTGTAGGTGCAGCACGAATCAATCCTGGCAGTGTCTAGTAATAACTGACATTATTAGCCGTTACGGGAGCAGGCTATTTGGTGGAGGTAGCACAAAGAAAACAGTGTACAAACTTGGTAATGATCTGGACAAAGGCGTCAAAGGAGATTCTCAGAGCCAGGGGATCTGATATTATTCTGCACCGACACGTTCAGCATCTTGTCAGCCTCCCGCGTCAGGAGAGGAAGAAATAGCGGTAGGTCACATGCGGGAGGCGTGCGAGAGCAGCCCACAGCCCCGTCCCAATTCCTTTGCCTGTCCAACAAAGCCTCCTCTTCCCTTGGGAAGCGACCTTTGCTCCCCAGATTCGGGCTGCCTGGGGGGCGCAGGGGCCTCCTGCATCCTATTGAGCCCACTCAGGCTCCTCTGAGCATGCAGCTGCCATAGCAGAGATGCTAACGCGCACTCAGCTACGAGATTTCTATTATCTTCTCGCTACTTTGTTGTATTCGTAGACCTGTTAGGGAAAAATTTATGCACGTCGCTTTTACACTGCCAAGACAGTTTGTGATGGTGCGGGGGGTGGTAATTTATTTGTACCTTGCACTTTCTTTCAGGAATAGTCATGCTGTTGCAAGAACTTCTTTCAGCATTTAATCAGAAAATTAAATTTGGGTTTAAAGAGGTAGTCAGGGTTGCTAGGACAACATATTAACCTCCCTTTTTTATTTTCTCAGCTCTGTATCCAAGGTTCATGTAATTCGACATGCTGTATTCAGTTTGTGGTGTTGTTCTCAAGGTATGGGAGGGAAGGGGTTTCAAAAGCAACGTGCCAAACACACTTTTCCTCAACAAATAGTCAAATGAGATGGTAACATCCCACCAGGCGTTCCCAGCCTTGCCTTGTCAAGCCAGCAGGGTTGGACAAAGAGGGAGCAAACAGCTCTGTTCTTCGAATTGCATGGGAGTATTTGTGTGCACAGTCACAGGGACTGAGAACATGATGTGGGAGCTTGCAGACAGCGTTTTCAGAAGTGATTAATGGCTGGGAGACTCTGGGTATGGCTGAACAATTTGGACACTTTAAGGAGACTAGGATTTGAACAACATGTAAACAGCACTTTTTTGTGCTGTAAGTTCTTCCACATCTAAGGCAAAAAGTCAGAATTTCAATGATTCCTAGAAAATCGTCATGAATAAAAGAGGAGAAAAATAGCTGAAAATATGTGGAATACACTTTTCCTGGCTTTTCCCCAAACCTTTGGCGTACAGCTCCCTTGTCAAAATTGACAGCGGTATTACATTTATGCAGCTTTCAGGCTCAGATCTTTGAAGTTGTTTAAACATCCATATGGCTTTTGTCCAAAACTTATCGATTGCTGTCTTTGTTATTTCATCCAGATTCGTTCCGATAAGGACAAAGAGATCCACATCAGATACAGCATCACTGGAGTGGGAGCCGACCAGCCGCCGATGGAAGTCTTCAGCATTGACCCTGTGTCTGGCAGGATGTACGTGACTCGCCCGATGGACCGAGAAGAAAGAGCTTCCTACCACGTAAGCATAAAACATCTTGAGTTTTATCTAGGTTCACAAGCTCAAAGCAAAACTGTACCAGAATTGCTGGGTTCAAGAAGGGACATGCAGCTTTGAGAAGACCAGGATCTTTGTTCAAAATCAGAGCCCAGTTCACAGTTCGGACTGGCTCCCTGTGTCAGCAGAGACCTGAGGAGCTGGCTGCACAGAGGTGCTCGGGCTTAACTAAGAGCACGAGTCTCAGTCTCACTCTGCCGGAGCAATTGTGTGTGCGTGTATGGAGATGCTGGCTTTGTTTCTGCTTTCCTTTAGTGTAAAATTCCTTTAGTCCTTGCTAAATCAGCCAAACCAATGCAAAGCAGCATTAAACTGATGTCCTTTTTGGACACAAAGTCAGAGTCATTTGTTTAAAGTGGTGCAACTTCACGCTGCTTGTTAAATCCATGCAAATTTATGTATGGACTGAACCCCCCAAACCCATGAGAAGCCAAAAGCTACATTAGCATGTCTTGGGAAATTACTAATTTAAGAATCATTACTGCAGCTAAACATGCAATAATTGGTATAGTCATTTTTCATTTTAAATCACTAGGAGATGTTCAGGCAGTATGATGGGGGTGTGTCAGATAGGTTTTTAAACATGCAGATAGACTGATATTAAATATGAGGAAATTAATTAAGATTAATTATACTCAAAAGTGATGCCGCACGCTATCCTAGTTCATAAAATGCTCTACCTGCAGAATACTTAGAGTGTAATTGGCCATTATGTTTTGATATAAATCCTAGTCCCTATATTGCCCAGCGTAATTGCACAGCAGATACAGTCCCACAAATTGCTAAAAAAATGTGTTGCACCTTGCATGATAGCCCTGCAAAATTTCAAACACTTTCGCATCTGCGCTTTAGTTCTCTCCTGGAGTGGTTGTGAAAGGTTGTTTCATGGATTGCTTTGTATCAGCATTAGCCACATCTATCGGCATCGTAATAGCCGTTCCCGGGGATGCTGTAATGTCAGTGAAACAGTACGGGTCACTTCTGCTGACACCATACTCCTAACTGCGCCATCGGAGATGCACATTCTGTCAGCTTTATCAGGTATCCAGTTAACCATGTTGACACAGCTTCTGGACTGGGGTGGAAGGATAAAGAAAATAGATTACCTCTTTAGTTGGGTGGAAAAAGAGATTTCCCCTGGGTAAAAGAAGATCTGAAGGAAAATTATTTTATCCTCAGTGAACAAGAACAATTATTGTGTTTGTTGTGCCTAGGAAAATATGAAGAGAGGTTGTTTTGAAAAAGGAATGTTTGAAATACAGTGTGTGTCATCTCAGTGTTGTTGATATTGTTTCAGCAGTGCTGGGTTATTGTAACAGTGTAGTCAATAATACAATACACAAGCTACCACTTTTGATGGAGCCACTGTGATGTCTACTATCAGACACTCTCAGTCAAAAACATAAGATGATCTTGTCCTCCATAATAACAAATCATGTGCCCCCTAATAACGAACTTAACCTACTGGTTCCAGTGAATTCAGTAAACTGAATTCTCGCCTTGGCAAAGGTGACTGGATAAGTCTGCCTCGTACGCACCGCAGGATTTCTAGCCTTTTCTGTTCCTTTCGGAAACCTTGAACTAGTGACATCCATATGTAAATAATCATATTCACACTCTGAAGGTTACAGGAAGATGTAGTTTATAGAGAGTGAATCACTGATAAGTATGTTACGAGACCTTAAAGACAGCAATAGTAAGTGATAGAAAATCTTTGTTAGCAGAACAGTAGGAGGTGATGGAGAATATTTTAAGTCATGGCTGTAAACAACCTTTAGATCCTTCAGCCTCAGTAGTAATGGATTGGTGATTTATTGAACCATCAATTGTTCATTTAATAACCCTTTACAAAGCATTTATAAATACACCATGCACAAAGCAATGACCCAAGCACTAGTGCAGAAACTTACAGTAGGAATGGACAATCCTAGAAATTGGAAAAAATTAGGCCAGCTTCCAGAAAGAAGATACAGTCCAAAGTCTTGGCTGTTGCAAGTTTTGGAGAAGTCAATGAATTTATGCCACTTCATATAGCTGAGTCTCTAACTGAAAGGAAAGGCAGACTTGGAGCCAGGCCTATACCAAGTACTGGAGGAACAGTGACTGAGGTGTAGGCTTGGATCTGAACTGTAGAGCTTGGCCATCTTTAGAGTGGTTTGACATCTGCTGTAGAGTTTTCTTTAGCTCGGACTAGTAGCTTAGCTCTTCAGCTGGGGTAAAGGATGTCAGCGGAGCTGCAAGGCACCATCCCTGGTCCCTTTTACCCAATAGGACATGGGCTTCTTGTCCGATACGGGCTTGCTGCTCTGGCTGAAGATGGGTGCATTTATACAGCTTCAGGTTTTCTGCAGTCCTAACAGAATGAAGTCTTTTCAGTATCTCTGTCACTGTTGGGTGTTGTCCTTGCTGTTTTCATTCCCAGGTAATCTAAAAGCTAATTATAAAAAAAAAAAAAAATATTTGCAAGTGTTTGTGAGGCTACATATGAAGAGTTCCGTTTCATTAACTCCCACATTTTCAACACATATTTTCTTACGCATAATTATCTGTATTGCTTCAGGACTACCATTTTTAAAATACTAGTGTTTTAACTCTCCCCACATCTAGCAAGCCATTTGTCTGATGAAACCTACCTTTTTCCCTAAGGTGAGATGGATTTTTTCTAATTAGATCAGGAGTTCCGTAGCAGAACTTGCCCATACATTTTCAAGATGGTTCTTGAACTTTTAGGGAGGATCATTCAGAGTTTGATGTATGCAGAGATGTATATGCCTCTGGGACTCAGTGTCTGCCCAGTGCAGTGTGTGCTAGCATTCCTGTTTGTTAACCTCCCAGCACAACAGCAGTGGTAGTGATCGCAAGGTAAGCTGAATTTTGGCCTCATCTGTTTTCTCGTCTGCGCTACAAACCAGAGTACAAACTCTCCAGGGACCTTGCAGACATCCCAGACGCAGAGTCAGCTGCAAATATGAGCAGAGAAAAATGAGAAGGGCTTTGCAGCCACTTAACCAACACCATATTGTGGTGCAGAACTGCACGTGTTGCACTGAGTGATGCTGTGGGAGCCGCTCCGGCGTCTTTAGCGCCCGTGTCTGGGGACGCAGCCTTGGGGCACGCTCCCAGCACAAGCACGAGCTCATTCCCCCCGTCTTGCTGCCGTCTCACTGCGGCAGGCACGTGTTGTCGCATCTCCCCTTGTAGTCAGCCCTTAATGTTTATTGCATGCCAAATAAGTTTCAGCAGGTAGTAATATTTAATATGCATGAGTTCTCTTGGCCTTATTTAACTGCGTTCCCAAAGTCCCATTTGTACTGCTGACAAAATTAGTGACTCTGAATGTCTTTCCTGATCCAGACACCAGTTTCATATCAAGCTGCAGTTAGGCCTGGCAAGTACAAGGGATAGTAAATTGGCAGGTTAGTTTTCCAAGACGTTTTTCAAGCACTGTTTTCAAAAGACATCAACATAAACGTGTGAGTAGGTGGTCATTGCTTTTGATACTCAAGTAATGTGCGTTATGGGGAAACTTTGAAGCAAATCCTATCCAGTCCCAGACATATTTGTATGCCTTCAGCATCAGGCTGATAAAATACTGTCTCAGAAATGGCTGGAGCAGAACAGGTGGGTTATAGTCTGAGAAGGAGTTGTTTGAAGTGCAAGGAGTCAAAAAAGTTTACTAGAAATTAAGGGATACAAGAGCTAATTCCAGTATTTTGAACCAAATTCTAGTGAGTAATGCCAGCCATTTGTGTCACAATACTCTAATTTGAACTTTTAATCACAATTAAGAGCACACAAATTAGGCATGACATTGTATGCTTATTGCTTAAAGGCTCTGTCACTGATTGATAATGTATATTTGTATTAGTAGTATTAGTGCATAAGTAATATTCATATTTAACACAATTCACTGTGTTGACTTTGACTAACTACCTTCAGATACCACCAGCCTCCAGTGTAATCAATAATCATGATACTGAATCATTTGTATGCCAACAGCTACATTTACACTGGAAACTGTCAGTAGGAAAACCTCAGAGACCTGTGGTAGCTGCTGCTGAATACAATAGCAATGATTGTCATACTTTTAAACAATATTTGTTAAAGAATATCGAGCCAGCTCCTTGGCTGGTGTACAGCAGAGCGATACATCAGCTAGAGATTAGCCGGCCACCTGTATTAATTTTTCAGAATCCTTTGCAAGGTATTTCATTTGATATTATTTATGCCTTCTCTACTCCTGTCACATTCTCCCTCTTGGGGACAATGTAAATATTTCAAACCAACTTTACAAATGTTTCTTAACTGTGTCTCCAGCTAGCCACCAGCTTCCGTTTGAATACTCACACATGACCTGTGTCTGGCCTGTGTCCCGTGGCTCACTGGCCTTTCAATGGTGGCTTTTCCAGCTCTAAATGACATGCGTGCCTGACAGAGCACAGCCATCACATTTTGTGCCCTGCCCAGCGCTGCAAAGCACTCGCACGCATCTGCTTTTCATCCCATCCATCACTCTACCACCAAAACACCGGCTTGGTCACAGGTGGGAGCAGATGGCAGCCTGAGCTGCGGAGCACCACGTTAGATGCAAACTGTTAGACGCTCACACACATGAGCCCTCTCTCGGCATCTGAAGAATGACTCCAGAACAAAACGTGTTGTCCGGCTTGAGGTTGCCTCATTAATACGAAGAGTAGGGCAGGAGAAGATTAATTAAGGAAAGGAAATGTAGTATCTGATCTGCCTTGGAGATACAGCTAGTTTCCCAGCGGACAGATTGCCCCATTGGAGTCCCTCCTCCCTTTGCTCCCTCCACTGGGAATGGTCTCTAACGAGGAATGGTCTCTAACGAGGAAGAGCTTCCATTGAGCTGAATTTAGGTTCAGCTCTCTGGCTCAAGCCTCTCTTCTCCCTCTGCTGTGGTTGGCACTGACCACAGAGGAGCAACGTGTTGTGGAAGGATACGGAGGCGTTAGCAAAATGTTAAAAGAGTATGAATATGTGCAAGCAAGCACAAGAGGAAAAAAGAAGAAAAGTTCATTGAAGTCAGGCAAAAAAGTAGCAGAAGAGAGAAGGGTGTGCAGAAAGGGCAGCAGTAACAACTGTGTTGGAGGGCAGAAGAAGAGCGGCTATGGACACGCAGACACCAGCACAATCCAGGACGCAAAGGCGCAGGGTCTGCTGTGCTGGGCTGGGGGAGTGGGTGCCCAAAAGCCATTAGTCAGGGCCCTGTCCCAGGCACTGTCCTCCCTCCCGTAACTCAGCCCGAGGGCTGGTGCTGGGCTCGGGGCAGAGGTGACACTTGTGCCTGTCACCGCAAGTTTGATGAGATTCCTGCAGTCTTGCTTATTGAATCTTTTTTCCCTTGAGTGCAGGCAGTGACACGTTTGTGGGTGCGTGTGCTTAGTGAGTGCAACATGCAGATAGACGCGCATTGCTGAGAAATCCCTTACTCCTGGAGATTTCAAACAAAAGCTATCAAATGTAATTAAAAATTTGCAGGGGGAGAGTCAGATCTGAGGGGGAAGATACCAGCTTTGCTCTCTGCTTTATCTCTGAATGGAACCATTTCCGCTGCTGGAAATGCAGCATGAGAGAGCCCAGTGCTGCCGCAGTTTGAAGATAATAACTTTAATTTTAGCTCCGAATTACTTTTTTTCAAAGGCAGTCTGACCTCTGATTGGTGAAGTTATTAAATTGCTACACCTGACGTGATGAAGGATAGCGCTACAGGTGGGAGTCAAAGCAGTTTGGATGCAGGCAAGAAATGCAGCTATTAAGAGCATTACAAGTCATGAAATACAAACGGTGCATCCTGTATTGAAAACGAAGCCAGACTTCTTCAGTCTTTAAAGAAAAAGTGCTGCTTAACTTCCTTTAAAAAAAATGTTTTTCTCCCAACTCATTTCACGTGGCAGTTTGTTCTCTTGCTTGATTAAGTGTTAATCCAGCCCATCCTGATAGCATGCATTTTCTTTTGTTAAGCTCTGGACTTCTGAACGCTGTACATGAAGGAGAAAGTTGCATCAATCACAGCACAGCGAGAGCGAAAGACGGAAACCAGTGCTAATGCAATTAGCGCATTTATTTGTCCTGCATCAGAGGAGCTGGAGGCCTCCTTGGCGCAGGAGCTCTGACTCCCAGCGGCATCCCAATGGCCCGGGGAGCTGCTGGGAGGCACCAGAGAGGCCTCCTTCCCTCTGAAGGCACGAGCTGGCGTGTGTCGGCACGCTCGCGGGGCTTGTATCATACAAAAAGTGCTCACCAGGGGGCTGTCCCTCAGCCCCACTCTTCCATCCCTCCAGCCCTTGCACCAAGCTCGTGTCCTCTGAAGCCTTCATTCTTCATCCCGCCAGCCTCGCGGGATGTCACACAGCCGTCCTGAGCGCCGTCCCCGATTTTCGTGGTGGTGTGGAGGGTCAGCATCGCTCACTGGTGCTGAAATGAAGAGGGGTGACAAACGAAATCTGCAGCGCTCGCACCCAGGCGATGCCCCTGTGCTGCCCAGCCATCGTCAGGGGCCGCGCAGCCCTTTCCTCGCCTGTCTTTTTGTTTTTTCTGAAGCCGACATCGGCAGCTTGGTTCAGCGCACACACCGCTTAGAGTAGCCATCTGTTCCCTTTAATGAGAGAGCTATCCATTTTTTTCACCTGATTACTGATTGTTCCAGACTATTGTTGATTGCTTTGTTTTATTAATTACTCATTTTGACATGCTGTATCTGTCCCTTTTGTTCAGAAAACAGATGCTCTTGTTTTCGAGCATTATTACTGATGGTTATTGCTAATAAGATAAAGCCGCAGTTCCACTTTAACTGAGGACTTAACACTGTGGCTCTGGTTATTGTAATGCTTCATCACTGGCTATTTTAGTTAAGGCTGAGGAAAATATTTCATTCTTAGTGCAGCAGGGGCTCTCATCATTTGAAGGAAAGGGACTTTTTTTATGTCTTTTGGTGCATAAAGCAATGGGGTCGGTAGCTGTTGCTGTTCCTAGAGACCGTGATTAACCAAAGAATAAACAATACTAATGCCATTTTGAAATGTCTTCACTTATTAATCCCTGTTATTGTGGGTATGAAAGGCTGCAGGTTCCCATAAGAAACCTCTCAAGTCAAACTCATTTCCTTGCTGTGTTTGGAACTAAGCAAAATTTGCTTTTCAGATTGTCAGACAGGGTTCACCATGTCTTAAAAATTAAAATATAGTGGTCTATTAGCGGTGAAGGAGATAGAATCACTACACCAGAGTTGCAGTGTTTCCACTGACGATTGCTATTTTAAAATATGATTTCAATATTATGTTAAGCCTTGAAAAACTGTCTGCGTGTAGAGTCTAGACAGAAACCACGTTGCTGCTTTCTGCTGGAATTAGATACCCGCTCAGTTCAATTTTGAGGAAGTATTTATGAGGTGAAGTCAATTCCTACAAAACATGGTCTCTCATTCTGCAACAAATCCAGTTGCTGATACTATGCTTTCATTGTGCTTATTCCCAGCTCCGGGCTCATGCGGTGGATATGAATGGAAACAAGGTGGAGAATCCTATTGACCTTTACATCTATGTGATTGATATGAATGACAACAGACCGGAGTTTATAAACCAAGTCTATAATGGATCCGTTGATGAAGGCTCTAAACCAGGTACAGTTGAAAAAAAGTCTTAAAGTTATCACAACATTAATCTGGCACAGTGGCTTTGCCTCCTCTGGAAATAGAGGGAATGTAGGAGAGATTTGCTGTTGCTGGCTCTTTGTTGAAGACAGATGGGGGTGAGAACAATCTAGCTGGTATCTCTTTCTCTGGATGCAGAGAAAGTGGAGACTTGGATTAGAGGGATCCTGGATCCTGGTGGCTCCTTCCTAGACATGGAATTTGCAGAAGCAGCAGTTTTGTAGAGTAATTCTCTGTACTGCCATTCTCATATCCTCGTTACACATGTACAGGGCTGTTATTCTAACTACAGAGTACTGAAAGCAAACCCAGCAGTGGCCTTTCACTGACCCTGTGCCTGAAATGCTGAATACCTGCCTCCTTGCTATGTAATCAAGTCATTTGCAAACTCAATATCTGGCACCCAGTCAGACTCCAAATAGGTCTGTGTCCCAAAGTGTGAAGAAAATACTTTCTTATTTGGGGCCTGATGCAAACCTATTGAAGTGGGAATATTCCCACTGAAATTGCTGGCTCATCCATGGACTTTTCTTACAGAGGGTGAAATGGGGAAAAACCCCAAGTAGAATTTCAGAAAATTTATGGGTGAAAAATTAGCGAGGCTGTAATCTGTACACAGAATACAAGTGATGATTTTTACGTGAACATGTTTATATGCTTGGAAAAATACAGTTATAAGGGTCTTTAATGTTTTCTTTTCAACTGTATTGTTGATTTGTTGTTTAAATGTGGTGTAACCCTGCAGTTTCCAATATGGTACCAAGGTTGTTTTAGCTTATTGCTGAGCATAACTAATGTGAGTGTATTCATTCTTTAAACAGAAATTACACTGTGAAAATTGTCACCGGTACATTTATAAGTCTACTGAAATCGGAGGGAGATTTTTACAAGACAAATTTTATCCTTAGTTGTTTGCAGTGGAGGGGTTAAATACTGCGTGACTCTCTTTTGTGCCAGCAAACACATATCATGGCTTCTCTGCTGCCTGAGGTGTCACAGGAAAGTCTCCGGTGGCCACTATTTTTAACAAGGTGATTCGCAGTCATGGTTGATGGTCTCTCAGCATTGTGAGGAATGGGCTGCTCTGGTGACACGCAGTGGGGACAGAATGTGACATTATTTTTGAGGAAAGAATAGGTACAGCTCCCTTCCTGATATGCTTTGGGTGGTGATGTACTGGCTTCAAAGTGCTGATCCCCATCCTGCTCGGCAGAGGGGACACGAGAAGTCCCTGAGCTGATGGCTCTAATGACATCTTCCCGGAGGATTTTCCGGCTTTCATTTGAAGGCCACTTTGGGGCATATCAAGGTTTGAAGATTGATACAACATTTCCATAGCAAATCAAATGTCTTACATCTTATTCTAGGACAGATCAATATTCAAAGTGTTCCCAAATGTTTTAACTAACTCTGTTCATTTATGTGAAGGAAGCAGTAAATTGCATGCTTTTCTTGTCTGAAATCCAGATAAGCCTTTGAGCTATTAAATCAGAATAGGATAACTTTGCCTACAAAACACTTGTGCCTCTGCTTCTGCCAGTGATTTTTGGTACTCTGTATCCCAGGCTGGAGTGCTTGCCTTTAAGGCAGGTAGGTAGAAAGTAATCTGGTTTTATTCAAAAGCAATTACATTTGTCTTTGATGTTTTGGGGTTTTTTTTTTCCCCTTTTTCCTGTTTAATCTGTATTCTTTTAAAGGTTTATATTAGCACTGAATTTCTGTTCTTTGCTTTTGTAGAACCCCCTGGGAATGTGGGTATCTGAGGCCCTCATTCCAGGTACTTGGCAATAAATGTGATGTTGTGTCTTTGAGAAAGGGATAGAGAGGTCATAGAGTTACCGTGGATGTCTGTGTGCTCCTCCTTTGCCTCCAAGTTATGTATCCCTGTTTTGTGTAGAGACAAGTCTAGACAATTTATTTAGCTAAGTGTAGATCTTGCAGAGATTTGGAAACTTTTTTATAGTTCAGGTTGCTTCAGACTATTATAATAACTAAGGAGGTACCACACCAGCCTTTGCAAGAGGAAAAATATGTGGGCAGAATTCATGATCATTTGTGGCAATGGTCGACAAATGAAAGACATTGCGTATTCTTAGACGTCACAGCAAAATGTGTTCAGTATTGATTCAACAGTAAGTTATATATGTATATGCATCTATAAATATATAGATGCATATGTGTGTATATCCATGTATAAAGTACAGATTTGCTTCAAGCAAACTAAAAAATCTTATTATATGTTACAGGAGTTCAGCATTCATTTTCCACTGTTCATTGCTATTGAACTATGCCTGAGGACTGAAAATGCTTCCCTGGATATCCTATACAATTGTTATTTCTCACATCTTCCATATGCCCATTTATAATGGCTGTGATTAAAAATGCAGTATTACTCGATTACCATAGTATCTGCAGTTCTTAATAATTCTGCACACCTCTTATGAGAAAAGTAGCTGGAGTATTAGAGTATCCCACGTAAATACTGGCTCTGAGGGCAGCTAGTGTGAGCAGCCAGTAACTGTTTGAAGTCAGTAGGAATTTTGCCCAGATCTAAAAAAAAGAAAAAAGGGACATACGGAGCTCAAGTTCTACCCATGGAAATTTTACAGAGCAAGACCGTCAAAAATATGCCGTTGAGCACAGACTAAGCAGGGTGCGGTGACCTTGAGCTGCAGGGAAAGCCCCTGTAAGGCTTTAGCAGGATCAGGAGAGCAGATCCCATTCCAAGTGAACAGGGAAGGGCTCTGCGGTGCTGTCACAGCACAGCCCGGGGTACGGGGCAGAGCGAAGGCACCCGGTGTGCAGGCGCTGCAGGCAGGGCTGTGCCTCCGGAGGATGCTGCACCACGAGGTACAGCGTGGTCCCCTCTTCGTAGCCGGGATGCAGTGAGCTGGAAGAGAGCACCGTGTCTCATCTCTGACCCTGTAGGACAGCTGCAAATTGTGCCTGACCGTGGCAGGGGATGGAGGCCAAGATGTGATCTTCTGACTCCGCAGTGAATAAACCAAAAGGAGGTAGAATGAACCAAGGAAAGGGGAATGCAGGAAGGATGTGTACTCCAGCCTGCAGCACAGTGTGATACTGCTGGGCACTTAGCCTCCCACAGAAGAAGCAAGTTTGCTTTAGCCTAAAATACAAATATACTTCAAAGTGGATTGTCCAAGAGCTGGAAGAATTGGCAGCAACGTGAAGAGACTCATTAGAGACAGGCTGATGGGGTTTAAGTGGAGGGGCTTCCCAGACTGCAGAGCACTCAGACTGCCTGGGTTTCCAAGGAGCGTGCTCTCTGCAGCGTGCAAGTCACCTTGAAGCAACCCTTGACAGGAATAGAAAAGAAATCATCGAGTATTATTAATTATAATAGGTTGTTGTTGCTGGTTAAGATTATAATAACTTAATTGAAATAGTGTCTTACACCGTAACATAGTGTTCTTGAAATCAGGAGCTCATTCTTGTGGAGTAAAGTTCTCTGTAGTGCGAACACGTGTGTCACAGCCTGACCCCTTTACATCCTCAAACGTGTGCTGGCTCTTAAACCGAATTGCCTTTCTTTTTCCTTTTCTGATACTCTCTGGAAAATGTTTTAATGCATTTCTAGCTTATCTAGCCTAAGGTCATGCAGCTGGACAATTTAAATGTGTAAATGCAGGCCTCTCCAAAAATGCAGAACAGGACTAGTGATGCAGGATTTTCTTTTCCACAGGACCATCTTTCTTCCTTACTCTCCCCCTCCATGAGTTGTTTTGATTTAAAGCACCACTGTTTGAAAATGTATCTTAAAAGACCATGTTTTACTCATATTGAATAATGTTCTGCCTCTGTGAACTTTGCCTCTATATGAAGAACACAGCCAAGTTCTAAAAATGCAGCTGCAAGCTCGAGCTGAAATTCCCCTGGTCCCTCTGGCAGCCTTAATCAGCAAAGTTCTCCCGGAGCTGCAGAAGTTGCTTTTCAAGCGCTGATAAAGCGGGACGGGATGCACAGCTTCGCTGCCCAACACTGCCTGCCCTGCGAGGATTCTGCTGCCCTTTCAAAGCCCACGTCTCTGAGCCGCACCACGCAAGCTCCACCGCCTTATGGCGGAAAGGAGCTGGGGTTTGGGGTGGGTTTTTCCCTCTGCACACCACCAGTTCCTGCCTGCCATGAGCCCAGCCCCTGCACTTGTACCGCTGGGCTTGCAGCGTCCCAGGGGTGTTCTTGGGGAGTGCTGTTTCAAAAGAAATTCTACAGTTTCCAAAAAAAAAAAAGGCTCAATAAGATAGAATGAAATTACTTAAATGTAAAAGAAAAAAGGGAATTAAATCACAAAACGAAAATGTGATGGAGAAAGATTAGTTTCGTCACTGCAGAAGCTTGGTTTTGATATAACCACCACAAAAGGTACCTTACGGTAGGATGTGGATGTCTTACTTAACTGAAGCGTTCAGTTCTGAAAAGGTCAATGTGAAATGCTCCGTAGTGACTCGAGTGCTTTGCTCTGGGTTGTATCTATTTTGTTTTAACAGAAAGATTGTCAAAAATTAACACATCTCTCCAAAACAATTTGGTCCTGTCAGAATGGCCTTTTCCATTCCCATTCATCCTTTCCAGTTCACTAACTCTCTGTGGATACATCTTGGTGCCTTTCAAGTCAATAGCAGAAGTCCAAGCGCTTTCTTTTAACTAGGGTTTCATCCAGCTCCTTCTTTCTCATGGTGTTGTGTAGGATAGTCCACTCCTGCCACCCTCCCTGCGAGTGGTGTGAGAGAGTGCTCAGTATGGACAGTCCTCCAAAATAAAGAAATATTAGCATTTCTTACATGAGAAATGTTGTAATTTAAAATTTCCCCATCTCCTCCTGATTTCATGGAACTCTGATACAATAATTGTTGATAGCGTGCCACGTGAAAAATGAAATAGCTGGGAGCCAAATCTATATGTGGCAAATTGAGTTAAAGAAATCTCATCAAAATAAGCAGTATATAAAACACTCAAGGATTTTTAAAGCCGATTATTCTACTAGTGTCCCAGTTTGTTTATTTTATTTCTATGCCAGCAGAGATTCCCTCAGAGATTAACACCATGGACTAATGCACAGATGGGGCCAGAAACTTGAAAGTCATCTGAATATTAAGAATTTAAATCTTTAGCCTCAGTGATTTGAACAGAAAGCCAATTATGAGGCTGAATTAGTTTTCAAATTAAACTGCAATTTAAGGCTTGTGAAATTAATCTTTTAAGGCATATAGTTGCATTTGTATATTTATATACATATATATATATATGTATATTCATGTGGAGAATTTGGATTCTGCGTTTCTGACTTGTTCCTTTTCTCCAACCTGACAGTACAGTTCATAAAGAGATGCCTGGTGTCCTGCAGGTTGCTCTTTCGGTGGAGGAACAGGGTGGGAGTTGCTGGCAGGGGAGGAAACGAAAGCAGCAACACCTGAGATCTGAAGAGAAGATGCTTCATTTCTTAAAATGAATAGGACAGCAAGTGAAAACCCTTTTTTGCATTACGAACCATTCCAAAAACGCCATTCCAAAAACCATTCCAAAAACATTAAAATGTTCGATATTCTTTTACCAGCTTTGGAGGTAGATTGATTTTAGTACTCTTTATTTAGGAAGGTCCTAGTTCAACAGAGCACCTGAACAGGTTCATGGACCTGGCCTGACTCGGCTGCTGGCGGTGACGTGGCACGGGGAGGCCAGGGTGTGCGCCAGGTGCCCGCTCCTGCTGAGAGCAGTAGAAGCTAGAAATGATGCAAATGCCATATGTTTCAGAGAGATCACGTAGAATCATAAGAGCCAGAGTGGGTCTCAACAGATTCTTGTAGTCGTCCCAGAGCTCTTCACAGGTTGGGTGCATTACTTCTGGGTTCATTACAAGCCTAAATGCATGCATCAATGCAGTGCCATCTTCTGCAGCTTGGGTAGGTGCTACTCTTACCCTTGCACTTCACATGCTATTAAAAATGGCTTTGTCCAGCCTGACTCTATTCTCTCACACATTAGACGCAGACTTAGGATACACAATATTCTTTTTTAAGTTCTTTTGCTCAGCTGAGCACAATTTTAAGATAAGAAATTGTTTTTCTGCAGACATATGTGGTAGTGCTTTCCATGTTGTTTCGAGGTGAGTGGTTATGAAATCTGTGCTCTTAATTTCCTTTTCAGAAGCATGCAGTCCCGAGAGCAAGGAAGTGAATTATAGGACTGTAGGTGAGAAAAAATGCAAATCCCCAGACTGATGGTTTTTCCCTCCAGAAAAAATGGCCAAGTTGATATAAAGAAAAAAAATGTGGAAAACATGTTCTAAGACCACTCTAGAAGGGAGTTACAACACTGCAATAGTCCTTTTTCTCTGCCTCCTTTTAACCAGCAGTTAGAAATAA
>NW_009233398.1:0-10726 GCF_000690835.1 Fulmarus glacialis | reverse complement strand
CCCGCCGCTCCCAGGGCCGGGGGTGCGCTCTGCGCCCTCCCCTCCACGCGCCCGCTGTTCACACCTGAGCTGCTTCAGCCCTGACTTCCCAGTTATTTCAGCCCCCCTTGCTGATCTCAAACTGTGTTGCTGGCATGGCCCCTACTATAAATTATCGATTCTGGCTGAAATCGTGGTCTCTTTGAAACCAATGACAAAAATCTCAGTGAATTTTCAGGATTTTTGCCGTTCAGGTAGGAAGGGTCACTTCGCATCTGTGAGTCATATTTTTTACCAATTAATTGAAAAGCCTCTTCTCTCCTTCTGTAGAGACTTATAAAGGATGTTCTTCCTTAGGTGAAGTCGTTAGCTACTACTAAAGTAATAGGTTCATTTATTTCAAAGCCCGTTTGAGCTCCTACTGTTCCCAGACTGCTGCCCATACTAATTGATACAGCCTCAGTGTTTCTCTGAGCTCCTCCACCTAACTCCATTGCCTCCTGCCTGATTTAGTTTTAGAAACCACTTAGGACAAGGTTTGCCTTAGGACAAGGTCCCCTCTGTGCCCGGAGCTCGGCTTGGAACTAATAACTCTGAAAGTGAACAGGTCCACGGGCCCTTTCCAGCTCCTGTGTGTGAGATCCACGAGCTCGGTGCCAGTAAAGGGCCATCTATGCCACCCTCTGCCGGTTGACCTGCTCTCGGTTCAGTGCATGAGAGTGACAATCTCACAGGCAGCTGCAGAGGGCTTTGGACCTAAGGCAGAAATCATGAACTGGACCTTACTGAACGGGGACCCAGGCAGACAGCGCAGCGCAAGGTGGTGTGCTGATGGTAATCTGCATTACTAAGCCGGTAAGTGGCTTGCAGCAGTTAGAGGGTTTTCACAGTATTTATCTTAAGACCTTGATGTAATGAATTGCAATACTGAAAGTTAATAAGCTTATGTACGCGGATCATGATTTCTAGACCTTTCTAAGAAAAGAGGGCTCCATCTTCAACCCCATCAGTGGCAAACAGAAATAGGTGTGCTTTAAATACATCAGTACAACATCAAGATAAGCCTGCTGGATCATTCCTTTCATGGAGATGCTGTGGAAATAAGGCCTAAATTCATACCTTGAGAAGCCAAAGAGTTAAATTACAGTATTATCTTCTTAAATGAAATACTTTGTTCAAGGAATAAAACAGGATAGAATCAATTTTTATTACTCTATCATGCCTCTAAACCAATTGCAGCTGTAATAAAATTAGGGATCCCATTTCATTTAAAGCAAGGAAAGAAATTTTATTTATTTACTTTTGACAGTCATGCCCCCACACAAGCGCGCGCACGCACGCACGCACAGAGCAATCAGCTGCTGCACTTGTTAGCTCGCTGATTAAATACTTTGTCACTTAACTCTGAACTAATTAAAGAGAATTGAAGCTGCCTGTGCGTCAGCCAACACGGCATTAGCTTTAACTGAAATTCCTATGCTTCACTCATTCCTCGTCTGCAGAGCTGGGGGAGGAAGACCCTTTTTGCTTCTTTCAGCCAGCAGTTCTACTAACAGATCCATCCTCAGCTGCTGAGATTTCTTTGGTCAATAACTTTTAATAGCTGTACTAAAACAAAAAAATTTCCCTGTATCTGCAGTCTTGTCAGCTTTGCAACCCACAAGTGCTCAGCGTGTGCACAGTGGAAGCGCAGTAGTGAAAGATGGCTAACGGTTCCATACCGCGGCTCTAGCCAGTACCTGACACACACTAGTGATGCTGGAGGGCACACAGACCCCGATTATCTAACCGCTGAAAATGTTTGTCAAAATAGTCGCTAATTATTAGAACTTGTTCAAAGTCCCAGCCCCTGGATGTCTACTGATTTGTGAAAATCATAGCTATGTTTTTAATGGGGGTTTGTGTTTGTTTGTTTTATTTTGATTCTGAGACACAAATCCCAAAGCCTCAAAGTCGAGAGACCAATTTAAAAGTTTTCCAAGTCTTTACATTTGAAAAGTCGTGATTTCTAAGCCAACGTCAGGATTCCTGAGAGTTTGACTCACCAATTTCAAATTTTGTCACCAAAGTGGAATTATAGCCCAGGGAAAACATATAGCCCAGGAAAAGCCTTCTCATTCCAAAGTTAACTACCCTAAACATATGCATTTGTCTTCTACCCTCCAAATGAAATACACTGTACTGACACATGAAGTATAGATCGGTTAGCTGCGTAGGTATGTGTCTGTGTTTGTAGTTTATGGAGCTGATAAGTTAATCTAGACTGACGCTTAGACTATACATGTTTCACCATCACGTTTTTTGGAATATAATCGAACAGATGGTGCATGAACATCACAATATATTCTCAGGTTCCCAGGAGTTAACAATTTTTTTTAGAATGGCAGCTCATGATATATCATAACTAAGGTTGTGTCACCCTTTTCCCTATAAACTATGATTTTCAAGGGTTTATGATGTAACCATAAAAATTCATTCAAGCTAGAAAAATAGCCTGAAACCAAGAACTCAGTTTTTGTTGAGAAATGTCAAGCAAGCCATCCCACCATTATAAAGTTTTCATTTTTTAAATTTTCCCCATGCATTCATATAAACTGGGGGAGGAGGGAAGAGAGAGGTCCTAAAAATAAATAAGTCCTTTAAAGAAGGTAAATACTTCGTATTTTAATGTCAAATTTTAAAGAGGGTTAGTACATGCCAAACAGTTTTTTATTACACTTGTGTACGTTATAAGGCAAAAAAAGCTGGGAAGCTCAAAATAAAGAACAATACTCTTTCTTGGCCAAAGCATTTTTTTTTAACGTCTGAATTGGAGAGACTTCGGAGTCTAGAAATTAGGCTTTTAAAATATCCATATAGCTTGTACACCCCAAAGTTTGTTTTCTCCACGTCATCTGCCACTTTCAAATACTTTAGTCTCTGCCCCTAGGATATTTAAAGGCAGCAGTAAAAAAAACCAAAGAGAGTTCATTACTATTGGCCTTAGCCAGTGCTGTCAGGCTGTAGAAGCATCATCTTGCTCCCGCTGCAAGATGGGTTGACTCCACTTTTGTTACATCTCCCTTTCAAGGTGAAAACAGAAGCAGGATAAGGTCTGGAGAAGGAAAGTATGAGTCTTTCCTTGAGCTTTTAAATCTATGGTCACACTGGCAAAATTTTGTTTGGAATTTTATTTTGGATAGGTTCAGGTATGTGCATACAGACACATGCACGCATGCTTTTTGTTACTGTACTTTGTTTTAAATATATCAAGCCTGCCCTGCTGAGCATTCCTTGTTGCCTGTCTCTGTGTTTCATTCCACTCTGTCATCCCTGTGGCTTACATCGTTATCCCTAGATTTTTGGGGCCCTAAGCAAAGTAAGATGTATAGGGTCATATCCACCTCAAAACTTGCTCTCCTTAATTCCACAAGCTAAGCTGTGTGTTATTTCTTTTTGGAAGCACTGCAGGTTAGACAGCAGATGAGATGAGAGAGAAAACAAAACCATGCAGCATTTCAGAGCTGCCTCCCCTATCACTGCACTCTCTGCTGTCTCTCCAGTTACCATCTCCTTCATGTTCCTTGTCATTTTTCTTATGGTTGGTTTTCTTTTTTTTCTCTCTGAGTCTGTAAAATGGGGCTTCTCTGTAAAATTCCTCAGACGCCTATATGAATAATTCCCCATGCACATTGTATAAATGTGGCTTTGGTAGAAAGGTGCAGGACGGCACGACTGTGCCAGCAAGGTAACGGTCCCTGGCAAGCACAAACCCCCTGAAGCTGCTGGTGAGCAGCAGTGCGGGTGCCAGCCCCGGACAGCCCGCGCCGCAGCACGGTGCAGGGAGCTGGGGCAGCAGAGGGAAATTACCGGGGGGCGAGCGAATTGTAGCGAATTCTCTTGACTGCAGAACAAAATTACCTGCAGTGGGAGGCCTGGGACACATCACCAGCTCTGCTGAGACACAGCTCAGCGCGGCCGTGCAGGCTACGGCTGACTCACTTAGCTTTGCCTGGCTAAAACACGGGCTTGTCCCAAAGAGCCTCTCTGCAGGCACCTATCAGGAACACGAGTGGCATAAAAGCCACAGCAGTATACAGGCAGAACTGACTGGCCCATAAACGGACAGAACGGAGGAAAAACAATCATCACAGTCTTATGCCCGTGGCCTCCTGCTGTCCTAAGACCCCAAGAGGCCACAGAGCTAAATTAGTGCAGCAGAAGCAAGTGACCGGCTGCGACCCGGGTCCTGTATTACACACCCCAGGGCAGCCCCGGGGCTCAGCTCAGGTCCCCGGTATGCCGCTGTCCGCTCTCACTTTTGCGCATCTGAACATCAGGGCGATCCTCAGCTATTCATTTATGGCAACTGCTGGTTGGGCTGCACCAAAACAGAGGTCAAAAATTCGATTCAGAGGACGTGTTTAACACAAGATAAAAGTTATATGCATACGAGATTAGAAAAAAAGCTTGACATCTGTTGCAAAACAGCATTAATTAGGTATTACTTTAAATGATGAATCCTGGCCCAGTCCCATGTGAACAGTTGGCAAATGTAGTGTTACAATCAGGTTGGATTTGGGGGGTTAGGGGTGTTGGGTATTTTTTGATCAAGATACTTCATTATAATCACAGCCTAATAAGACTTTTTTATTAGTTTATTAAGACTTTTGCTTGTTGTCTGCATGAGCTCCACTGAGTGTCTCGTGCCCCCCTAAATAGTACTTCTATTGAATATAAAACAACAGCATTAAAGGTAAAAAAGTTGCCAAAATACATTAATAAAGCCTTTTGAAAGTGCAGGCTTAATTTGCACTCTTTGTGATCATTTAAGTGATGAAAGACTTTTGTCCACAGCATCCTTGTTTATTCAGATGGTTGATTGCTACATGATCACGATTTCTTTTGTTTTCCTCATTCAGCATATGTTCCATGCCTTCTAAACTGCATACCTGTAAGAAGCATCCTATCTTGTTTAGATTAGAGAGATTCGTACATACCGTGCTCTTTTTCTGAACAGATTTGCCTGGAACGCTTTCAAGCTGACATTAACAAGATAAGGCAATATGCAATAGAGATGTGCTATACTACTTAGAATCATCTTTGAGCTTAATTGTGCGCAAGTCTGGGTTGGTTTTTTTCATTTAATGCAGGCCCACACCTATATATGATGCTAGTGATGGTCAGTGATTTTTTACTAACAAATTTCAAACAAAGTTTTCCCTTGATCTTTCCCATGACAGAGAAAGTGAAATCTGTTGCCTTGGCATACTTTTTTCAGCAGCTCCTAAATTACAATATTGTAAGAATTCTGCAGTTCTTGGTGGTTCCTTGTATGCATAGCTGTAGGATAGAATAAGACAATTTAGCGTTAAATGCTTCCAAAACCTGATAAAAAATAGTTTACTTTATATGCTCAGTGCTTATCCAGTGAAATCAAGAGAAACTATTATTTGCACCATTGGCAGTAGAATTTGTTCTATATCTACATATATATGTATCTATATCTATAATATTCCAGGAAAAAAAAAAATTAAAAATCAGAGTAAGACTGCCTTTGATGACAAACCCTTTGGGGCAAAGACTGTCTTCTTGCACAGTACCGAAGACACACTGAACCCAAGTCATGACTCCAACTTTTAGGAACTGGCACAAAGAGGAATAACACAACGATGCCCATTATGTGACATCCTGTGGTGTCTTTGCTGACACCTTGCTGACACCTTACATATTGCTTGAACCCCTTAGAAGAGGTGACACACCAAGATACCTGTTTTCACCAGCCTACCATGCACGTCATTTAAAATTTTTAAGATCCTTACTTTGACAATTGCAATTTGTCACTGCGCAAAATATGGGAAATGTCACTTATTTAAAAAGGCTATATTTAACACACACAGAAACTGCATTTAAATGCAGTTAAGGTTGTGACAAGCCATGAAATGTGTAAAATTACAAATAATGCAAAATGGGCTTCTTAGTCAAATAAATTAAAGGTTTCAAAGTGCATGAAACCTTTGCCTCCTTCCCACGTAACGCAGCAGTGTAGAGCGGGTGGCAGGCTGAACAGCTGGTAGTTTGCTATGCAATCGGTAAAGAAAAAAATGTTTCTTTTTACTCTCTCTTTCTATGGAAAATTATCTTCAATTTTATTATAATGCAGTGCAAATATCAAGTTTATTCTTAGCAGCATGTCTCTTCAGTCATGTTGTGAAAGTAACTGTAACAAAGGGAATACAAAGAGTATTACTAGTAAGATAACGTCTTACTTTTACGCAGATCGTTTTGTCCAGAAGGGTTTCTAGTCACTCTTGCAAACCATTGGCAGCATCTTGTTCTCAGACCCCCAAGGCAGCGCTCAGCCCCAGAGCTCGGCTGCGGCTGCACGTGCAGAGCCCGGGCAGGAGCGTCCTGGCGGCTCAGCACGGATGAAGAAATCATCATGATGAAAGTCACATCCTCTCTGTGAATCTGAGATCTGAAATTTGCTTTTACCTTTACCTCTGCAAAATGTTTCACCTCTCATCGTACCCATCTCCCAATGGCTTCTGGAAAAATATCTCAACTCTTTGGCATTTCTGCTGAAATCTTAGGTCTTCTTACGGAACTGCGGCCAAGATGCTTTCAGCCTGTGCACGCTTCTTGTATGCGTGTGGCTGTTAAACCTGTGAAAAGGACAGCGGAGAAGACTGAAAGATAGACAGACTATTGGCTCAGAGGAGGCAAGTTTTCTGAGGGCAGTTTGTACTCAAAGGTCATGGATCCTTTTCCTGATTTAAGAGAGAAATACATCTGGGTCAGTTGTTCTTTCAATAGAAGAGGGAAATTTGGGCACACTGGTGTGGCAATAGGACTCCCTCAGGAACTCCTTTAGGCTTTATCACTTCTGTTTGATGCAACTATTGTCCACTAAAAGTTAAGTGCTTATCTCTGTGGTTGGCTGCGATAACTCTATACCCTAATAAAACGCAATATTATGTGGAAATTTTGCTTACTTCCACAAAGTATTATACCATGCTAAAATTCTTGCTGCTGTCACAAATGGAGCAGCGTAATTACCTGCTTAGAATCTCTGAACGGGAAAAATATAAATTAGTAAATCATTATGTAATTATAATTTTCCATCTCTTCCAAACAATGTACCTTCAGCAGGCTACAATGCTGGTTTAGCAGCAAGTTCTTATTAAAGGTATTTTGATGTTGAGTAGAAGAGTCTGATAATTATCTTCCAAAAGTAGGACTTCAGGCTTCAAAGCACTCTGCCCTACAGATCAGGGTGCACCCTTCAGTCTAGGAAAGAAGTTAGACAGCATATAGAAGGGCCGAGAACTGAGATGTAAAGTTGCCCGTGGATGCAGGAGGACAGAAGGGACCATCAGATCAAACACAGACAAAATGTTCCAAACTGCCCAAGAGGATTTCCCTGGAGCCGAACAGAAAGGACAGAGAGAAAACAGACTTTTGAGGAGACAAAAAAAGAAATAAGCTAAAAGAGCAAAAATGTAAACAAACAAACCCTAAGCTAATGAACGTTCATGAAGAACAAGGCAAATGCATGGGCGTGTCTGCACGTGCACATGGGTAGACACTCAACCTCCTGTGCAACCAACATCATCTTGGGGGAAAAGTAAGCCTTTGCACTAACGAAAACATGCATCTCCCTCCCTTTTGGCTTTTATCATTTATTCCATTTTCTGGCTAGAAATAAATGGTTTGGCCACAATAAACCATCAAGAGAAGTAACATCTGTTATGGAAGGCATAATTGGCAAGGACTGCATTAAAGCTGGATTTGAATAATTGTTGTTTTCCTCAAAATTTAGACTATTTCCAATTTTTTTATAACTACAGATATAATTAATGAATTCATATCAGGCCACACACTGGTTTTATTCCTGGGCTTGGACTTCAGCTATAAACAGCTATATCTGAACATACATTCTGATGAGAATTAGGCCTAAATTGCAGTCTCCGAAATTCTCCCCCAAACGGGAGCAGACTCAGAGTTAGGGCTTTATTTGCCTCGATTTTACATTTGTTTTTCACCTTAATAAATTCTGTGGAATTGTTTCAGATTTATCCTTATATCCTTACGAAGAAAATCCTTGTACAAAGTTTGTTCCCAGATAGCAGCTTGCTGTCTTGTTTTAAAACTACTTGTCACATTGACCTAGTATTCATAGTCCTATTTCTATTCCTAATTTTCACCAGAAGTATATCAGCCACAAATGTGATAAATACACATGCATATGCTGTATTTCTATTTATTGTACCACGGAACAGTACTTTATGCTGTAATAAAAACAAGTGTATATACAGTAGGAAGCATTAATATGTAGGATCAGTCACTATATTCTGAAGAAACTCCTCCTCTTTCAGCGTGTGGGGGCCTATACCTATTCTAATAACCACCACTCCAGGAAAGTGATTCCAGTTATGTATATTCCGGTACCGACACCTTTACTGGAACAGTGCAGTGCAAACAACATAGGCAGCAACATAAATTCTCTTTTCTATGCATTCTATTAATATATGGAAATGCTAAGTTTGCGTTTAATCCAGACTCCTTTAAAAGAGTTGAGAGGACACAAGGAGGAATATGTGCTCATTCCTGCACAAGTTTCTAATTCCTGCTCGGATTCTGGTGAGCACAGCAACCCTGGCAGTGATGCTCAAGACTGGATTATGTTATCAAAACTTGAAGATGAAATTACAGCACAGCGTATGTGTATACCAGGGGAAATAATTTATGGGTTCGTACTATAAAAGCTGCGCTTGTCCTTCCCATAGTTGTTCCCTTGGCCTCCTCCTCTCCTCCTCCTATAAACTCCAAACAATGAACTGTCACAATGAATCTATCTTTTTTTGCTAAATTACAACTGTTTTGAATTTAGCTCCTTGTATGATTACCCAGGGGAGCTACCATCGTCCTGTCCCTTTACACTCCTCGAGTGAGATTTTTGCCCAGGGGAGCCCTACCACTTGCTAAAACGTAATTCAGATTTTTTGTCGTAAGCAAGAAAGTCGGTGCTGCTTCTAGTAAGCCAAAGCATAGCAATGTCTGTCAGTGCACTCTGCAGCTTTGCAAGAGGTTTTTCCCACCATGATTCGTTGGCAAGTTAGTAAGAAGCATATAAAATGTATCACCCAACAGCTTTCGGCAATTAAAGAAAGCCAAGGTTTCTCAGGTCGTACTGATTCTTCCCCATGGGAAACTCACATCTGGGTAGGGCACACTGGGCAGTGGGCTCGCGTCTGAGGGCAGAGCTGTTCAAACCTCTCCCTCCAGCGCCGTCTGCAAGAGAGGTTGGGGCTGGGCAAGCTGGAGCTGCTGTCTCAGTTTCCGGGGGACTCCAGGATGGGTGCCACCAGCAGAGGCAGGGGAGCTATTCACCGGCTGGGGTCACTTGGACGAAGACCGTTGCGCCTGGCCCCTGCACCACACCAGATCTCTACCTGCACCAGAGTTCACACTGCCAGTTGTGGTTTGCAATTGCTACGTTACATTTTCGGAAAGAGCGGGCAGACTGCAGCCTCAGGTTTCACACGCTAGCACTTTCAAATGTATTTTAACATGGTCTAACAACGTAACTTTAGTTCTTGTTCCAATTTCACATCTTTTTGGCTGAAAGATTCTTCCTTTGGAAAATACAGCATTGCCAATATATAATTTCTCTGCAGGAATAACTCCATTTTATTTAAAGGTCCTTATCTTCCAGACAGGACGACCGAAGAACAATTGCTTCAAAGTAACATTTTGAAATAGCTCTTATTTTAAATGAAAATTTGAAACAAGGATTTTCATTTTTGCTTGCTGATTCTAAATGGAAAATTTGATTTTGACATGTGAAATATCTTCTGACTGATGGAGCAGTCAGCGCCTCCTGCTTTGGCATTTCTGATCTAAAACTTTTTGGAAGTTTTTTCTCTTGTGGAACTGTTGAAAATATCAGCTTTCATTCTAATTTGAACGTAGCGGCTCATTATAATTATTCTCCTATGAAAGGACGATTCAGTTTCAGACATGGGGTGGGAGCAGGGAGGGAACGGTAAATTGCTGCCATGAATGAGCACAGGAACTGTTTGTGCTTTTCTGATTTTTTTTATTTTAATGCCATATATACTCATCTGCCTGTTTTACCTGAGCAGATTGCCTTTTTTAATGAGAATTATGTACACAGTTTATTCCCGTTCCAGACTAATGCAGACTTTACACTCAGCATTTAAAGGTACAGGTTTCCATTTTGCATCTAATTAGTTTAGGGAAATAAAGCGGAAGAGTCAGCAGTGCCCTACAACGCCTGCGAGAAGACACCTGCCCAGCCTGGCTACGTACCCCGTCACGTCCAAGGCACATCCGACAGAGAGGTACGGCAAGCGTTGCCAGCAACACAAGGGCTGGCAAACCACACTCAAAGCTCGCTGCGGTTCACTGATTCACAAGGCAGAGGGGAGACCATGTAAACTCCTGAAAACTGTGCCACCGAGCCACCAGGAAAGGCAGCTTCTTCCAGGAGCAGGGTCTGCTGCAGCATTACTGTTTCATCAGGAACACAGCCGGAGCCCCGGGAGGAGGGAAGGGGTGGGCAGCTGGCACCCTGCATCGCTCCAACCTTCTTCTCGCTAAGCTTCAGAAAGACGTAGGAAGAGGGAAGGTGGTACTGGTCAAACGGGGCCCTCCGAGGGCTGATTCGTAGGTACATTGCCGGCCCAGACAGCAGCGTTCTCTTTACAAAAGCCGAGCTGCCAAGGGGGCAGGCGATGCGCAG
>NW_009233397.1:1368-2734 GCF_000690835.1 Fulmarus glacialis | reverse complement strand
GGAAGAGTTGGGGGGGGCGGAACGACGGCTGTAACTTTAAAGTGGTTTGTCAGCACAAAACAAGTCCTAACTAAAAATAAACAGCAATCAGAGAGGCTAAATTAATCTGCTTTGTTGTAGTGTTGAAGGAGAAGTGTGCATATCTGAACGGTAAATGTTAAAATCGTAGGGCTTAAATAAGGCTGTGGCAGAGGTGCTAAATAATGAAATGCCTGCCTTTAGTATCTGATTAATTATGATATTTACATAAGCACCTTTAAACTCCTTTGAGTGGAAACAGAATGACTCATTCTCTGTTCTCCTTGTGAAAGAGCTGATTAACCGTCAGTTGGAGGGCCACCGATTCTACTTATAGCCAAAAACAGTGGTATAATGTTTGTCTTCGCATTGTTGGGCAGAAGCTTTGAACCGGCATTTTTCGTAACTTCCAGCATAGAAAATGCAGGGGACAGGAGAGGAGGGATATGTTCTTGCCCTTTATTTCTTCTCTCTTTCTTTTTTGAAGCTCTCCACTATAAATGCCACAGATTTGGGTAGGGGGAACTAAGCCTTCTTAGTCTCGCATCTGTTGGGGTACAGTGAGATTACGCAGAGTACTCCTTCCAACGAGTTTCCAATATAATTAATAGAAAGAATTCAGGAGGTCAGGTGCCCGTACGATCTTTTCAGGTGAACTTGAGCTACTTAAACTCATTAATTTAAAAGGAGGCATTTTGAAGGATTACACATTTAATTTGAGTAAATGGTTTGATAGACTGATGCACATGAATGCTTCAAGGAGGTGTTCTGTTTCAACATTCAGTAATTAAAAGAAACAACAAAAAAGCCCCATACCTTCCCGCATAACAGAAATGCTTAGTTAAAACAAATTGTGTTTTGTTTAAATGCTTCTGGCTTCTCCTGTACAGTAAATGTCAAGAGTTAACCCAGGTTTTTCTTCTCCCTGATGTCCAAAAAGTTCCACATTTTTTCTTCCCTTCCTAAAAAAAAAAAAAAAATCAGCCACAAAATGTTACAAGTTTGCTTATGTTGTCAAACTTGCCTTCTATTTGAGAAGAACAGGACTGTACTGAATGTGTGCATATGCATGGAGAGACCTCCTGAGTCTAAAAGGACGGAGTTAAGATTTGGTTACTCTGGTAGTGCAGCCTCTGTCCTGATAACATGGCTGCATCTTCGGTCAGTTAAGTAGATGAAACGCAGCCCTCGGTATCTTTGAGGAATTGGAGCCTTAGCTTCTCTAGTTTTGGGGGTATTTTTAGAGAGAAATGCTAGAAAATCAGCACATGGGGGGTTTTAATGGTGCTTGTCGGTCATCGTCCTAAGCAACAAGCCTAAGCCTGGCAGAATTGTAATTAAATAGAGC
>NW_009233397.1:692-1352 GCF_000690835.1 Fulmarus glacialis | reverse complement strand
GAAAGAGTCTTGTTTGAAGTGGAAAAATTGACACTACTGTTAAGATGCACTGAATAGTACAGATTCATCACTCGACCAACACCATCAAACAAACCCTCATGTCTGATTACTACTAATTAAAAAGAGAAGATGCGTCCACTGTATCCCAGAAGCAAGTTCAGGCAAGCTTATCGCAGTCCTCTGGTTTTGTGTTGCCAAAAATTAATACTCGTTTATTTTAATGTAGGCGATTATGAATAGGATGCTTTATCAGATGAGGGGTTTGAATTGATCTCCTTGTTCTACGGCCTGACTTCTCTTTAGATCTGTGTAATTTGACTTGCAAAAATAACTCTGACAGATGCTTGCTGAAACTTGAACTGGACACGGTACACTCAAGGTGGGGTAGGACGGCCTGGCCCTGCCAGGGCTGACTGAACTTGGAGCTTTCCCGCTGGAAATGGACTTCGCAGGCTTCCACGTGGGTCACGCTGGCATGAGCGGGGCCCTCGCCCTTTTCTTGCTTGAAATGGCCTCATTTGGTTGTGGAGGCGATGCCGTGCGTTTGGCAGCGAGTCTCTCCGGTTCCCCTCCGCCATCCCCCCCTCTTAATTTTCTGTAGGGCTTTTGCGGCGGCACGTTCCCTTCCCCAGGCAAAAGCCACGGGCACAGGTCTTAATC
>NW_009233397.1:0-671 GCF_000690835.1 Fulmarus glacialis | reverse complement strand
AATGGGAAAGAGGATTGATCAGCCCGGCAGGCGCCAGGTGAAAGGGACTTGACTCCTCCGGGTCAAGACCACGCGGCCATTTATTAATGAGCTTTTTTTAACCGTCTGAGGTTGTATGTGTGTTTTTGTTGTTTAAACAACACAACACTCCCCTTTCCCTCCCTCCCCTCAAAACCCGACAACAAATTAGCCGTAGAGCTACAGCAGCAGCTTTCATTGAAAGCCAGCGTTCCTGGGAAAAGAGAGGGAGGCGAAAATCCCAGTCCCTTCCCCTCCCTCCCCACCGCGAGCAGCGCGCTAGCAGGGAGGGGAGCGGAGCGGCGCGCAGCCCTCCCAACCTTGAGATGCCAGATAAAGCAGCAGCGTGGCAGCGAATCCGCACAATTAAAAGCTTTAATTAGTGTCTCCTCCATTTTCTCTTAGTTCTGATAGGTTTTATCTAATGAGATCTGGTCCCTGGCTTAGATCTGCTCGGAATGACGTGTCCGAAATGAATGAGAGCCGCGTCGCAAACAAAACATTTAATTAACAAAATTGGCCTCTAAGAGAGAGCAGGGAGTGGTGGGGAAGGGGAAGAGGGGGGAGGCTGCCCAGGCGCGTCTTAAAGGGGCAGCGCCCGCGGCCCCTCCCCTCCCCGGGCGCCCGCTCCTCGCAGCGCGGCGTGGGCGCAG
>NW_009233396.1:0-7630 GCF_000690835.1 Fulmarus glacialis | reverse complement strand
TTATTATTATCATTAAGAATATTGGTTACATTTACTGATTGGCCTTTCTCTTCTCTCTTAAATAAGTTCTCAGTTAGAGGCTATATGATGACCATATTCTGATATCTCTGAGCTCTTTCCTCTTTACACTGATTCATTCTTCCTCATTCCTTTTCTCTGTGTTTCTTTGTGTTGTGCCCTTCTTCCAAGAGACCTACATCACATTTAGTGTTGCAATTAAATATGGATTATACTACAACAAAAAGTGTAATGGAACCTTGACTGATAGAAAGCAGTTTCCCAAAGAACTTGCAGTCTGGGTCCCTGGTTTGCAGTTAGATTCTGAGAAGCTTTCATGAAATGGGACCAAGCAGGAGGAGTCATAGATGGGTACAGTAAACTCTTCTTTTTCTTCTCCTTTTGCCCTTCTTTGGCCAAACTAAACTCTAGTTAACAAAGTTGTTAATTTTATTGATGGATTCATTTACTGCTATGCTGTTTAGCAGTTTCTGTGCTTATTTCCTCCAGTTTGAGCAGAAATCACATCTGAGGGACAATTACATCACTTCTGGGTTTTGCAGTGACCATAATACTATAATAATAATAATAAACACTACTACCTTTTGATAATGATGATGGTGAGACTCACAGATTAATATCTTGATTAAGAAGAGGCAACACCAAGTGTTTGCTAAGATTTATGATTAAGTCCATTAGCATTATTTATGTCATTTTCTTACACACTGTAATTTTATTTCCCTTGCCACAAATTCTTCTCCAATAATAAGAGCTGACAACATTCTTACTTATGATATTTGATCATTATGATATTTTTTCCAGAGAGAGAAATTAGTAGATTAATGAAAATAAGTCAGTATAAAATTCATGAGACAAGCACTATACATACTAAACTTTGCTTTTAGTCAACTAACTAACCGATACCTTGAAATTGCAGTTATCGGATGAGATTCTCAAAAGCACCTAATGATCATCATAAAAATCAATGGTAGCTTTACAGCACAGACAGCATGACAATTTTCCATAGTTTATACAGCTTTAGAGGAAGGGCTTTGGATTTCATATATCCTTTCTAAAGCATCAGATGTATTGCTGATTTTGTATATAAATAAACAATACGAATAAAATAAAAGATTCATTGTCCCCCTGTGTTAACTCAAGGGAAAATGTTATCTTAAAAGTATTGTATCAAAAGTGCACTGAAAGTACAAATCAAAACAACAGATAACAAGACACTGAAGAATTTCAGGAAATCTCATCATTTATTACTCCTTTTTTGGCATATAGGTCATTAATTTTTGATAAATCTTTAAACATGGAAGAAGTATTGATGTCTAAAGGTCTGCTAACATTTATGTGTTATTTTCTAATTCAGAGCTCTTTTTGCTTACTGAATAGAATTTATTATAAAAATCTTGATTTTTTGTTCATGAAGGATAGATCATTTGTGGCACAGAAGTTCAAGTTGGATAAATATCAGAAACATAGGTTTGAATTAATATTTTTTTTTTTTCTTAATGATGAAATCTATCCATTTAAGGACATTCATATATATCAAGCTAACATAGTAGTTAGTCCTGCACCAGACCAATCTGAAAATGTGCCTTTTGTATAATTTAAAAAATCAAACAAACAACACAATAAAACCCCCAAACCCCAAGCAAAACCTAACAACTTTTAATTACTTTGTTTGCATGATGAAACAGAAACACTGAAAACTTAGAATAATAGGAGGAGGGAAGAAAAGGGGATAAAGCCTTACTAAATTAAGACCAGTTTTAGAAAGATCTCTGTGTATCTAAGTATATAGAGATACGTCTAGCAGCATTTACAAAAAAAGGCTCCCATATGGACAGTCTAAAAGTGAAGAATTGGGAAATCTGTTTAAATCCTTGCTATGTCAATAGTTTCTTGGGTGATGCTAGGCAAGATCTTTAGGGTTAAAAGAGTACCTAGGTAACTCAGAGGGTATTTCATTTAAACTGTTTTAGGCGGGAAATAATCAGCCTTTGAGGGGTCACTTCTTTCCACTGATTAAAAAGCTTAGACCACACACATAACCTTTAAAACGCTGAATTAAATGAGTTAATTAATAATAAATTAATCAACAATTGAATTCCGGGGTTAATGTTCACAATGTTTATTAACCTAATCTGAAAATTAAAGGGTCTTATTTAGAGATCCTTAATGTTATAGTCTTAACTTTATAGGTGAAAACATCTTGTTTGATGTCAAGATTTAAAGATAGGTGTGACTTTTGACATATCTGTGGATACCCACATAGGTTTTTATAATAAAATCTGTACATATTTTCTTATGTTTTTGTTAAAAAACAAACCAAAACAAACCCAAAACTGACCTGATTGCTCCCCCTATTTTTCAAGCCAAAATTATGATTTTTTTGTCTTTCATCCTAACTTTGACATCGCATTGTTTAATTAAGGTACTTGCTAAATGAATCCACAATCTAGGCTCAGAAATTAGCATTAGTGGCTAATATATTTGTATCCAGTTGTTTAATGTGAGTAGGTTCACTGTGTGTTCCTGGTTTTCATCACATAGTAAGGTTTTGCTTTTTGACATTTTGGTGTAAATCAATAGCAGAAATGTCCAACCAATTTCTCATATTCCAGAGTTAATGGAAAATTAAACAACAGTGTTATTGTCATTTGTGCATTCTCCCTCATAATAATATATACTCACTTGCACTAAATTTAAGTATACGCTTTTAATGAGTGAAAATGCTTTGCAATGATGATATACTGTAAGTAGGCAGAGTGACTTACCAGGTAGAAGTGTAATAACAAAACTCACAGGACATCTGTTTATTGTTTTATTCCTGAGTGCTCAAAAAGCAAGATTCACTGACAAGTATATAGTTATACAAAAAAACCCATAAATCCTTGAAATTCTATCCATGCTCCAAACTCCAAAACTTCACTTGACTTTCATAAAACAGGGTTTCCACTCTCACGATAGTGTGTATCCTGAAGCAAAGACTTCATCCTTACATATTCCTAAGCAGAATTATGAGTGCTGACTGATCTTTTGAGGCTCACAGTAATGTAACATTCCTAAAAATAGATTTTTCATGACGAAAACTGAGAAAAAAATTCTCACTATAGATTACCACATTAAATACAGCACTGGATGATTTTATTTCTTTTCCACCCCCCAAAAATAAAGATATTTGTGGGTTGTTTCATATTCCCACAAAAGAAGGAGAGAGACTGAGTTTCTCCCCCCGTCCTTTAAGTTTTTTACTGAGTAGCAAGCTCTTGCCTTCTGTTATTTGTCTATACTTCACTCCTTGGATAGGTCATATTGAAACTTCATTCTAATACTGTTATGCTCTTTCATTCAGGGAAAAAAGCTAAAAATGGTATACACAAGTGATTGCACACTTGTAGAATACTATTGAATGAATTAGAATAAGTCTGACCTATCATTCTAAAAAAAATCCCAAATTATGACTGACTTAAATATATTTAATTACATTACATTAACTTGCTGTTCTGGGAAACCGTTTACCTACAGCTTCAAACTTCCAAATTTTTACTTAGATCAAACCAATTTGTGAAAATAAAACACTAGCAGTATAGTTTTCAGGGCACTAACTCTGAAGTATCTAGAATCCTCAGGGTAGAGAACTCTGCAAATTGAAATCAAGAGACATCAGAAAAAAAATGTATTTTCAAAGCTGCAGCAAAGCATTTGGTAGACTTTTATGCCCTGCTAATGTAATCGCTGCAGGATTAGAAACTGCAGCTGGTTTTATCCTTTTTTGATTTGTCCACAAGAGTAATTTATATGATGTTTAGAGAACTGGGGAAGAAGAGGGAGGAATCATATAAAGGCTATGTCAGAATATTGAGAGCAGGGTTCACATTTTATTCTGTATGTCTCAATATATCATAAACAAAGTTTGTTTCAGTTTATAATTAAAATTTTCAGTACTCACAGAACACTTGACATACTAAAGTGCACATTGGAATATCAACTCTTGTACTACACTGCGTGCATAACCAGTCAAGCCCAGTATTCTGTATCTGACAGTGATCTGTGGTCATGAAAGGAATATGCGAAAATAACTCTGCAGTGGCCAGTAATGAAATAATCTGCCAAGAGGTAAAATGTCTTCTTCCTAATCCCTATCAGTTAATAGAATTTGTAAGGTTTAAATCCCTTCTAAAAAAAAAAAAATACATATTCTATGTGAAATAACTGTGAATGTTCTTATTATCCACATATATGTCTAATCCTTCACTGAATCTTGCTAAGCCCTTGGCCTCAATTATATATTGAGACAATGAGTTTTCAGTGTATTACCTTCCATTTTCACTTAATTTCTTTTTTTCATTGTATAATGAAAAAGGTTAAAAGAACCAGATTAAGATTTAACTATCATTTCTGAACATCTATAGCTTTTTAGACCTGTCTACATTAACAATTTGGAATGAGGCAATAGTATGGTTTTGAAGAGAATCCCACGGTTATCTCCATTTTCTGCATTTGGTTTGCGGAGCGTGTTTACAGAGCAGCTTTACTCTATGGCACATATTCCCTTGTGAAGAAGCTAAACAGAATCTCACCACAAAAAACAATTAAAATGCTCTTTACTGCTTAGTGGGGACATCAGGCTGTGAACTGGGTCATGGCCACATGGCCACTGGGTACTCTTACATAGACTTTGTGCACATGCCAATACAAGGCCCTTGAACTCCTGTGACAACCAGAAGTGGTTCTTGTGCTTTATAAAAGGGGCAAGTACTGCGTTCATCGTCTTTCAGCCTTCAGCTCATTTATGAGACTGGAACTGCCCTTCCAGCTTCCCTGCCATCTCAGAGACCTTGGTCATCACTTGGACTATGATAGAGTTGCTCACTCTGAGCTGGCTTGCCATGGAGTGATAAGAACCATGGGCTGCAAAATTCACCAGGAGAGCAGCCCCCCTCTTGAAGAGAAATTTAGGCTCTGGAAATTGGAAGGGAGGCTGCCAAAGACCACTTAGTGGCAGGGGACCTCAACTGTTCCCTCAGTGCCAAACATTTCTGCACCAGCTGGGCCAGTACCCCCACTGAATCACTAGAAAGGCAGATTTAGCAAATACTGTTTTGCTTTTCAAACTAAAGAAAGCATAACAGAGCTGTCATCAAATAAGTCAGTGTCCTGCATTAGTTGCTGCAGTCAAAGGATGAAAGCTCCACTGACTCTTTTCTTTGGACACTAGAAGAGGACAGTTGGGTTGGGCAGCAGCCACCATACACTGTCATTTTGAAATATTGGTTAGCAACAGCAAGAGCATGAACAGAAATGAGGTTTTAGTTCTATAGGGATTATAAAGGTCATGGTGGTGGGAACACCAAATGCACTGATGTGCTAGTCATCCATATGAAACAGATGAAAAGACACTGTGTTTCCTCAGCAGGTATGAGGAAGTGTGTGCAGTCAAGGAAAAAAAGTTTTGTAGGATAAATTTCCATCAGAGGACTTCAAACCATATGTATAAACAGACATTTGGCCCAAGTATCCAGCTTTATCTGATGTAAACTCCATGAACCGCATACAGTAGAAACATGAAGAACCACAGAACCATCAACATTTACCTATTGATCTGCTCCTGTTGGATCAGGACTAACTGATTTCAATGAACTGCTAATATACAGAGCCTGCATGAACATCTCTCTCTCTCTGTGGTAAACATCAAGCATCTCAGTTTCTGGAGATCCTCTAGGCCTTTATTCACATTGTCACATGATCCTAAAACATTTTCATTTCACCTACCACTTTTCCTTAAATAGAATGAGAACCAAGCAATCTATTTCAGATGCAGATGCCTCATAATGGACAAACTTGTACCATTATTACTATTATTTTCTATTCTCCTTTACAATTGTCTTATGTGTTATGACATCACTGTCATAATTTTTGCTAGACATACAGAGAAATTTTTAATCAGCTTCTAGAATGATGCCCAAGTCTCTTGTATTTCTCCGGTTTCTGTTAATTTACAACTTACAATAAAGTATTCTTTCCATTATGAATTATCTGGCATGTCTAAGCACACATTTTTATATGCCATGATGGTACTCATTCATTTCATTTTGATGAGTCCCTTTGTTACCCATCCAGTTTGTCTTTTTCTTTTGTTTCGTTGACCATGTCACTGGTCAGCTACATTTCCAGAGTGCTGACAAATAACAGAAAAAACATGCGTGAACTTTACTGCTACAGAACTGAGAGATATGTTTTATTTTTCATAGCAAGAATTATTCTTTTTCTTTGTTTTCTATCTGCTACAATTGCATCTAGTACCTCATATTATAATCCATTACATTTTAGTTTCCTTCATATACTCTTTTGCTCTTCCTCAAAATAAAAAAAAAAAAAAAATCAATGAATTGTCATCTTTTCTGAGCATTCAAGTGATTTGTCAAATACTACTGGTTCAGGACCTTGTTTTACCTCTGCAGAAGACTTACTTTTTGCCTCACAGCATTTTTTTTTTCTTTTTTCTCTATAGATGGCTTCAGTTAAAATCCCACCCTTTCATAGAGGCTGGACTGACTTGACCTCTGAAGAGCTCTGTTAAGTCCTTTCAGATGCAATGACAATGTTTCTTTCATAACCATTATCAGAAGTCACAAGCACTTTCTTGAAGTGTAAAGGATATTCTTTCTCCTAGCATAGTCTGCAGTCATGTACGATCTGGATCCGTGCTTTTTCGTATTCAATGTAAGTGTCAAATTAACACATAGTTTAAAGCATTTATAATAGTGTAATTAAGGAGCTATCTAAGTATTTATTACATGTACTTAACACTTATGTAATTATTAAAAGTGATATGTCTTAAATTACGGCAATATTGTGCTGGCAATGAGGTACTCACTTACGGGACATGACATAAATTATAAATGCCTTCCCAAAGCATGGTCATCAATCAAAACTACAGGTGCTAATGTTGCCAGCAAAATTAGAAACAGATTGTCAAGAAGCAAATACAAAAATCGTTAAGAAAGAAACTCAAACAAATTAATCTTGGTGAATAGCCCTAAAAATGACCTTTCTCCAGCAATGGCAGATGATCATTTTGGATCTTTTCTGTCAGATTTAGGGACATTTTATAATAGAAATTGAATATTTACCAATTAATGTAATGGCTAATGAAATATTTACTACATAGATCTGTTATTAACCAGTGGAAACTTGGTTAAAAAAACAGGCAGGAAGGAAAGGAATGACTAATGGGTATCACTGTTTCTCAAACTCTTCAGATATTTCTAAAAACAATAGTAGAAACATTGTTTTTAATGAAAAAAGTAGAAATAAAAAAAAGAGAAGGAAACAACATTGACTTATTCTCTTCTCCAACCAACTGTAAAAAATGGGTTTTGATTAAAAAGGTCAAATTTTTGAAATCCAGGACAACAGTGGAAGGAATAATTCAAACTGACCCTCTACTACAAATAAGACAACAACAGTTTCGGAGACTCAAACTACTGTCTGTCAAATTGCCATTGAGAAATTATTAAGCTTTAAATATGAGAGATGTGTGTAGATTGTTTTCTTGTTTCAAAATGTCTTTTGTCTTACAACTTTATTTCTACCTATAGAATCATAGAATCATAGAATC
>NW_009233395.1:0-965 GCF_000690835.1 Fulmarus glacialis | reverse complement strand
AGATCATTGATAAAGATATTGAACAAATGGGGCAGGGGAGGGAGGACCCGACAGACAGGCAGGAGGGGAGCCCCTGGGGAGCAGATGAACTGGCTGCAGAAAGGGGAGAGGCTATGATGGAAAGCTTTAGAGAAGCTTGCAATGACATTTGGGAAGGGCGGTTGGGCCAAGCACACCATCCTGGGGAGCAGGCCCTGCTCAAGGCAGAGACCCCTGCGATGAAGAACAGCCCAGGTAGACCCAACGTTTCTGAGCACCGGAGAGCAGAGCCACTTGACGGCTGGCTGACCGAGAGGGGAGCCTGAAATTCATGCGTTGCTCTCCCAAATGATGGATATGTTGTTTCCCAGTCCCAGGACTTGATCGGTGAGACCAGGACCCTCCAACCCTGCTGCTCCGCTATTCTTTCTGCCCCCTTCTCTCCCTGCGGGGACAACCCTGCACCCCAAACTGAGTGGCATCAGCGGTAGCTTCCCTGGCCCCCCCAGCCTCTTCCACCTCAAATGATATTGGCATTGACCATTTAATCAAGGATGGGTTTAGTGGCTGTTGGGGGAGGGCCTGGGACCCAGTGCAGGGAGCCGGGAGCTGCAAGGGGAAGGAAAGGCAGCAAAGGGGATAAAGGGGAGCGGGCTACAGTCACCGGGGAACAGGGCAAAGGGAGGCCTGAAAGGAGGAGAAAGAAAAGCTAGAAACAACAGAAGGGGGAGCCTGTTTTCTCCCCGACGATGCCTCTGATGAGAAGGTAACAGGTGAAGGAATGAGGAATTTGGGTAGTGCAGAAAGTCAGCGTTTATGCCTGTGCAAGCCCTTTGCAGGCTGTAGGGGACATCCCTGCTGCGCGGGTCCCCGTACGCATGCTGCATTTCAACTCCAAAGGCAACAGGCAGCCTGAGTCCTCGCCATGCTTGCCTCTTCTGTAGGTGCACAGTCTGGATTACTATTATTACCACTATTATTATTAT
>NW_009233394.1:463-807 GCF_000690835.1 Fulmarus glacialis | reverse complement strand
CACCCCAGAGCCCCCCGCCACCTCCCCGATCTCCCCTGGGGACACCGTGGGGGATGTTGATGGGGACATGAGGGGGCACAGGGATGGGGACAAGGATGGGGACATCGTTGGGGACATCAGTGAGCACATCATTGAGGACAGGGATGGGGACATCAATGGGGACATTTTTGGGGATGTAGATGGATGGGGACATAGATGGGGACATTTTTGGGGACGTCATTGGGCACGGGTGGGGACATCAGTGGGGTCATGGGTGGAGACATAATTTGGCACAGGGATGGGGACATCATTGGGGACAGGGATGGGGACAGGAATGGGGACAGGGATGGAGACAGTTGGGGCCC
>NW_009233394.1:0-308 GCF_000690835.1 Fulmarus glacialis | reverse complement strand
GACATCATTGGGGACAGGGACGTGGATGTTTTTGGGGACGTCAACGGGGACATGGATGGGGACATCGTTGGGGATATAAATGGAGACATCGATGGGGACATCGCTGGGCACAGGTATGGGGACTTTGTTGGGGACACAGATGGGGACATCAATGGGGACAGAGATGGGGACATGGATGGGGATGGAGATGGGGACATCACTGAGAACATCCGTAGGGACACGGACAGGGCCATCATTGGGGACATCCATAGGGACGTCATTGGGGACATCGTTGGGGGGGTTTGGGCGGGGCCGGGCGGGGCCGGAGG
>NW_009233393.1:1577-1958 GCF_000690835.1 Fulmarus glacialis | reverse complement strand
CCCTGACGGCATGAGCTTTGCTTGGGCTGAGGGCTGCGGGTGCAAAAGCCGCGCTGGGCGATGCGGGGGCCGCGGCGCACGGGGGGGTTTGCCCCAAGCAAGTGTAGAGCAGGAACGTGTGAAGGTCCTGGAACTGGTCCTGATACGTAAGAGGTGGGAGCCTGGAGCGCTCGCACCCCGTGATGGAGAGGAGATGCAGGGCCAGGCTGCCCCGACCTGCGCCCCACGCCGTGCCGGGGGGGCACGGGGGATGCCCGGGACCCCAGCGCAAGAGTGAGAGCACAGCGCTGAGCTGCAAAGCAAAGATGTCCCAGTCCGGCTGCAGGGACCAGGAGCAGGGACTGTGACCTGAGCCACGTGGGGATATCGGCTGGGCGGTGG
>NW_009233393.1:0-1546 GCF_000690835.1 Fulmarus glacialis | reverse complement strand
GGCTGGTCGGTGTGATGCCCCCTAGCACACAGCAAGCCCTGCAAGGCGCAGAGCTGGCCATGAGAAACTCGAAGGTTGACATGAGCCAAAGAATTCTGGAGCCACAGAGAGAGGGAAAGGCATTTCAAGACAACCAGGAGCAATTCGGTACCCTGCTCCCGCGGCTTTCTGCCTGCTCACAACATCCCATCCACCCTCCACCAGCTTCCCAGCACACTAGGAAGGGAAAAGCCGCTGCAAGTATGAGAAAAGGCACGTCCGTCACCTGGCTGCACAGTGACAAAAGCAAAGCAGAGAAGAGGTTCAGATGCCATTGCCAAGGTCACGCAGGAGATCTGGGGCACAGGACCCGCTCGCCCAGCCTGCTCTCCTCCACGGCTCCTCCATCTCCTACCTGGCCCATCAGCCAGGCACCCCAGGGAAGACAAAGCAGCCTTTAACCCAGATGGCAAAGATCTGATAAATCCCCCAAAACGTCTCCGTAATAACAAAAAGGAGGTAACGTAAAGCAAAGGAAGGGAACAGGTAAAATCATGAACCGTAAGAGCAAAATCTTCTCTATGCTGGGACTGGGACAAAGAAAATCCACACTCATGTGATGCTAAAACCCCGTGCCAGTGTATATATAGGCTGTGTGTTTTATACTTAAGTTACTTAAAAATAACTTTAAAGCTGAAACACTGTTAAAAAGTACATGTGCTCCGCCGTGAAGACAAATTCATTATTTAAACTTGAAAAGGTGACTCATCTAACATCTATTATAGAAAGGAATAAAAACACACACACACGCAGCGAGATTTTCAAGGAGTCCAGTGATTTAGTGTCTCTTTCTTTCTCTCCCCACACTTCTTGCCTCCTGCACAAGGATCTATTGAGAAGCTGCAGAACAAACGTTCCCTTATGCAGCTCCAAAAAAGTCTCCGTCAGTTTGTCTGAGACAGCTGCCTCCAAGCACACTATGGTTACTCATTAACCAGGTCTCCCAGGGCAGGGGAAGAGGGAGTAAACTTAATAGACCCTAAACCAGAGGCAAAAAAAAAAAAAGAAAATAAATACATCAGGTGTCCCGGAAAATAAAGTGGGGAAAACAGGTGGCACCGTGAGCACCTCCAAGGCAGAGGGTCCGGCCACGACGGGCAACCGGAGCAGAAGGGGACAATGATATGGAGAGTAAACGTATGGGGACAAAAGAGTAAGAGTATTAAAGTGAAAGAGAAGAAAGAGACGGGACAGAGAGGCACTTGTGCTCCGCGGTGCTTTATATGCTCCGGGTGCCGGGGGAGGATTACTTCATTGAGGCGAAGTTGCCCGGCTCTGCTCCCCAACGGAGGGATTCATTCCCTCCCCCCTCGCACGTTTTGCATGAGAATGAGGGGCTGCCTTGCCTGGGGAGCACTTTCCAGGGGGTCAGTCCACTCCCGAGGCCTCTCAGCTGCCCGGAGAGCCGGTCGCCCGCTCCGCTGCCCCCCGGCGAAGGGTCCCTTCTGGCAGGCGAGAGGGATGGGCAGCTCTCCTCCTGCCTGCCCCGCACACGCTGGGGCTGCCA
>NW_009233392.1:1746-2760 GCF_000690835.1 Fulmarus glacialis | reverse complement strand
CCCGCGGGCCGCCCCTGCCTCAGAAAACACAGATACTGCGGCATTTTTGCCTCTCTAACTCTCTTTTTATTTTTTTCCAGAAATTTAGCTCCCCCATAGCAGGGATATCCCCCGCCCCGCTTCCATTTTTAGGTAAACTCCGACCAGTTCTCTCTTCTTTTATTTCTAACTCCCTTTTGTTGGCCGCATACCCGCTTTGGCGAAATACGCACCTGGGAGAAAACAAGTATTTAAAATAATCATCCTCTCTGGAAGCATTCTGGTCCATTCACTTGTTAGTTTGGTTTCGTTTTTTTGTTTTTTGTTTTTTTTTTTTCCCTAAATTGCTGGAGCAGTGACTGACTGCATTGATTTGCGGGTTTATCAGCAAGATGTTTGTGTCAAAGTAACGCCAATACAGTTCTCCTCGTGTCAGTATTTCCATTACAAAACCCTGCATTTAGTGGTCTAGAATTTGTATGCTTAGACGAGCCTTCGGGGATAGATACCTGGGTCGAGCATTTTATTTTATTTTATTTGTAATTACAGGTGAACAGCATTTTTCTTTCAAAGTTTGTGGTTTCGGGTCCTTTTTTTCCCGCCCTTCTGGCTACTTCAAAAAAAAAAAAAAAAAAAGTTTGCAATTAAAAACCGTTCCCCGCTCCCTCCAGCCCATTAATTTCCCAGGCGAACTCCAGGCTTTAAAACGGTGACGAAAATGAAAAATAAGCAGCCGGGCAGAGGCAGGGCTGCAGAGCCCCGCGTGGCGCGGGCACAGCGCTGTCCCTCGGAGCCTCCCACGCGTGCCCGTGGGATGGAGGTCCCTTTTTCTCCCAGATAGCAAGGGGGGAGGGGGCGAGAGGGTCCCAAAATCAAGCCAGGAGCATGCCTGGACCAAAAGGGATCTATTATCTCTCCCCTCTCTGCCTCCAAAAAGGCATTTCCCCCGGAATTAAGTGCAGCCCGGGGGAGCCGGGGCTCGGCCCCCTCCCCAGATTTTCCCGTGGGCACCGTGCTGCCCAGGACAAGGGGAAA
>NW_009233392.1:0-1645 GCF_000690835.1 Fulmarus glacialis | reverse complement strand
CTGATGCTCCCGATGGAGAGGGGCGCGTTATCGATGCCAGAATGGAAAGGCTAATCTGCTCTTGCCAAACAGGGTGTCAATCAGGGCGTTATCTCGGCCCGAAAGAGAAAATAAAAGCAGATAAGGCCTTCGCTCTCGCCCTGGGAAGAAAGCTAGTGGGGGCAAGAGGGGGAAAGTCTTCAGCGCCCGGTGCCTTTCCCTGAAAGCGATCTTGCAATGACCTTGAGGGGGGAGCTGGGGGGCGGGATGGAGCGGGGAGGTGGGGAGAGGAGCCCGAATCGAAAGGCTTTCGATCAGTCGCTGAAAAAAGGCCGCACAAGCGACACCTGTAATGCCTCTTCCCCTCCTCCCCGCGGGCAGGACCGGCCCGTGGCCCCGCTTGCGCCCCGGCCCCCCCGGAGAGACCAGCCCTTAGCGGGGAGGGGGCAGCCCGGGGCACCCAAACAGCTCCCTTCATCCTGGTAAACGTTCTTCCTCCCTTTCTTCCCAACTCATTTTTCTTTCTCTTTTTCCTCATTCTCAATCCATCTCGCTCTCTTTCTTCCTTTTTTCCCGTTTTCCCCCATTTTCTCGCCCCCGCTCGCTTTCTTTCCCCCTAAATAACGCAAAGCGAAAGCGCAGCCGAGCCCAGCCGATCGGTTACGACCACGTTATCCCTTATATTCACAGGATACCCACAAATTTCGGGAGCCGGAGACGCTCCCAGGAAGGCGGGGGACGGCTGCGGCCCCCTCAGCCCCGCTCCGCGGCCGGGAGCCGCGTTACCCCGGGTTCGTGCAGGTGTGACGGGCACCCTAAAAAACATCGGGGGGAAATACAGATTATGTGAATCACCTAAACAGGTCCTGAGGAGGGGTTTTTTTGTTGTCTTCAAAAATTCTCAAGTGCAACAAAATATCCACAAGAGGAAGAGGAAAGGAAAAAAGAGCATTTTCCCCCCTATAGGGACTTGCCCCTTGTGCCAGGGCTGGATGAGGCCGCAAGCTGTAAATCTCAGGGCCCTGTGCGCTACCCCGGGTGCGCTGCGCGGCCGCGGACGGCTCCGCGGCAACGAGCGCGGAACAGAAATCGGTTTCCGAGGGGCACAGACCCACGAGTGTGCGGGGAAGTATGAGCGAGCAGTCGGCTTCGGCCGTATCCTGCTGCCCGCAGCGCAGGGGCTCTAATTCTGGGGGCTGCAGGTACCTTTCCCGGAGCGTTTTTCCACGCAGAGGTGGGGAACGGGGCTGAGTGTTTGGGTGCGAATAGATGCTGGTGTTGGCACTCGGTTTGGTGAACCCGATTTTCTACGTGTGCCTCCGTCTGTACATCGCTGTAGATTTATACCTGTTCCACTACATGAAGCGTTCATGCGTGCTTGTCTGTTTTGATCCAGGTGGAGAAGCGGTTGTGGGCACAGAAAATCCTGCTTTCACGCATTTGAGAAATTATTAGGAGCTCGTTTCGTGCCTGACTCCTGTTTTTTGGGGGACAAACGCGCGTGTTACCTGCTCCGGTGCGTGTCTGCAGGCTGCCAGCACCGGGGCTGTGGGCTAATGCCTTCGCGAGCACATTTTGGGTACTGCACGCTTGGAAATCGTTCGTTTCCAACGAATAATTATTTTTAGGGCGAAAAAAAAGCGCTCACATCTCCGCGCAAAACCCT
>NW_009233391.1:0-1332 GCF_000690835.1 Fulmarus glacialis | reverse complement strand
GGCTGCCTGTCGCACCCACGAGCGTTGGGGACCCCAGGGCTGCGCTGGGTGCCGTGGCCCCCCACCCTCCCCTTCCTTCTGGCTAGTGCAGGAAGGACCAAGCCCTGGTTCCTTCCTGCGCGGGGATGGGGGTCATGGGGCGTCTGTGGTGCGAAAAGCCCTCCCCATCCTGCTGCCTGTTGTTTCAACATCCCACGTGAGCCACCGAGCCCCACATCCCTTCCTCCGTGTGATTAAACAGCAAATCTCTGCTGGGTTGCACCGTTCGGGCTCCCTTGGCCCTCCCTGTGTCTTCCAGCCCCTGCCTGGGTGCAAACACCGGACTGCCCCTGCTCCGATGCCAGCAAGGCACCCCCGCTGAGCTCTCTGGGACCCCGCGGGGACAGAGCCACTGGCATCCCACGATGGGAATTTAAGGATTTAAAAATCAAACAGCATGGGAAAAGCGAAAGCCAGTGGATCCGTGAGCCTGCTGACGTGTCTTCCTGTGGACGTCTCTTCCTCTCCTTCCGAGCACCATCGCCTGCTTCCTGCCCTACCTTAACTCTCCACAGCCACCTTTGTCCTCGCAGATGTGACCGAGGCTGGCGGTTCCACCTGAACCCACAGCGAGCAGCCGGGGTTGGAAGGCGTCGTGGGGGATTTGTAGAAGTCGGAGCCTGGGAAGAGTCGTCGGGGCCTTTCCAAAGGTAGGAGAGGTCCCGGCCAGCGAGGAGAGGAGGGAAATGTGATCCGCGCTTCGGTGCGGATAAATGGGGACGATGGGGCGGAGAGAAAGGGAAGGGTCTTTCCCTCCGTTCGGATGCCGCAGGTGAGTTGCCGTCTCGCGAGGAGATGCGGAGGAGTGCCTGGCTCTGGGCTGGGTGCAAGCGATGCTGTTGGGCAACTCATGGTGGGTGCTCCGGGCTGCTGGGGCTGCGTTCCTGCTGGGGGTCTGGAGGAGAGAACCGGTGGCGGAGAAATGAGGCTTGGAGGGTGGAGGAGCTGGGGACAAACTGAGCCGCGGGAAGGGCCCCACATGGCACACGTTGGCTTGTGGGGATGGAAGGGGCTTCATCCCCAGCCAGGGCTGCAATGCCCAACGCTCCAGCGAGGAGCTGGGGTGTGCGGGGAAACCGTGGTGCCCCCATGGGGTGCATCCCGGGTGGGATCCTGGCAGCCAGCTCTGCCCTGGCCCTGGGTGCTGAGGGTTCAGTTCTGGCTCAGCAGCTCTGGAGGTTTCTGCTGTCTCAGCACAAGGGCTGGAAAATAAATGGGGGTAAAAAGACGCGATAGCTCCGTGTCCCCAGGCTCCTGGCTCCACACACGGTGTGTTTTCACCCTGGTGCCACC
>NW_009233390.1:0-1347 GCF_000690835.1 Fulmarus glacialis | reverse complement strand
ATTACTTCATTTTAACTCTATGGCTTTCCTGTCTTGTGGGAGGCATATTTCTAAGTATCATATTTATCAAAAGGCCTGTGCAAAAACAAGGGCCAGAATTACTCTTTTGATGGTTCCCCCAATAACTACAACCACAATAAATTTTTCAGGCAAGAAAACTCGACCAGGGACCTTTTGTGCCGGGGTTTGGGAGCGGGGTCCAGGCCCCGGGCTGCAGAGCCCCCCCGGCCTGGCCGCGCTCCCCCGCCCCGCACATCTGGTCTCGCTTGCGGGGCTGGTCTTCCAGTTCCCAGGGGTGACATATTTCCCCCGCCTATAACTCTAAATCAGAGCAGCATTTCAATAAATCACAGTGAACACTTATTTATTGGACACAGTTTTGGGGCTCTTAAAGCACGGAAAATAAATTTAATGGAGCGTTTGGAGCATTTCTCCAATCTTTTGAGGGATTACTTGGGGAATTTGTCAACGGAGCCAAGCACAGCAGCTTGATCCAGAGAGATGGGAAAGAAATTATGGGAGATACTCTACAAAGGCCCAGGTGTACCCTAAATCACATCAAGAAAGATTAATGTCAAAGGATTGCTTGCCAGCAGAGTTGATTGGCAGCGCTGCAGTTTATTTAATAAACTATCATTTTAGCCAGAGGGTGACTTTAATCTGAATTACATTTTCTTGTTTTGTCGTACGCCATGCCAAGCGATTTATTGAATACTGTAGCATATTTCTTAACCTCAAACACCAAAAGAAAAAAAGAAGGAAAGCCTTGAGAGCCCCTGGAAAACCTTGAGACAGCAAAAGCTGCTCCACTAAGAGGGCAGGAGCTCCGCTCCGGCAGCAGCAGCTTGCTTTCTTTGGGCTTGGCCGGGAAGAGGTGGGAGCAGGAGTCGGTTGTTGAAACCTCGTCTGGGTTTCGCACACCCCAAAGCTCAGGGGTGCCTGCGGAAAACGCTGCCCGTTTGCTAACTCGCATCCAGGTCAGGTTTCAAAGCTGTCCTGACTTCCAAGGACCCTGAGACCAGGACGGACAGAGGACCAGGATGGACAGGGGACCAGGACGGAGGCAGAGAAGCGCAGGCACCAGAGGCGTCTGCAAAACTAGAGATGCGGGAAGCAATGAGCACGTCCCTGCGGATCCCCTGCGCGTCGCTCGGCCTGGTGCTGAAGCTCCCTCCGGCAAAGCCAGCGTTGGCCAGGACAGACCTGCTCCCAGACACCCGGCTGTGCCTGCACTGCCTGGGGTTTGGCGGGCAGAGAGAAGTCCCCCGGCCGCCTGGCACCCCTGCGACCCTGCAGTGCCAGTGCACGGCCCCTCTGCGTGCGGGCAGGGAGATGCTGGTGCTGCGG
>NW_009233389.1:7975-8906 GCF_000690835.1 Fulmarus glacialis | reverse complement strand
AGCCGCATCCCCCGGTGCAGGGCACAGGCAGCCCTGATGCTGAGCCCCAGCAAGCAGGATGCAAAGTAACCCACCTCTGTTATTTTGGGACAGTGAGAGACCCCCAGCAAGCCGGCAGTGGTCCAGCCCGGTGGGGAGAAATGCTCCTGGATCCCTGGGGAGTGAAGAGCTGGCCATGGTTGGAGCATGTTATCCGCTGCCCTGCACCTTCACAGTGAAGCCCAGTCCCAATGCAGTCGGGGGACACTGGGCCAAGCTGTCCCCAGGTGCACAGCACCACCAGCAGCCTGCGCCTTGCCGGAGGGGCTTTCCAAGGAGGATTTTATCCATACGACATCTCAGCAGGGTCTGAAGGAAAGCTGTAACCTTCCTTAGTGCTCAGTGCATTCAGCAGCAATGCTGAAAATTCTGGAGACTATGGGCCCTATCTGCCAGCTCTGCAGGGCCTGGCAGCCTGGCTGCCCGTGGAGGAAAACCCTCTCCTCGCTCCCTGCTGCACCCTATGTCAAAACAGCCCCCCTGGCCTTGCAGGAGCATCCTCAGCCATTGTTCTGCAAGAACAACTTGCACCACGTCCTGAGCACGTGCGGCGCCCGTGGCTGTACACCCAGCACGGGGCATGGCGCAGGAGACACTAATCCTTGCGGAAAGGCATACGGAGCTACAGCAGAGCCTACTCCACGAGCAGCCCTCACTCTCTCCACAGGTCCTGTTTTTGTGAATACGTTCACGCACTCATCCGTAAAACCCATCACTATGCAGTGTTCGGGGTGCTCTGTTGCAAGTTTGCAAGATGATTGAATTGTGCATTGTTCTATTCCCAGATCTAATCTTATCCCCCTGGCCAGGTTTGCCTTACCCCTTCCCAGGGCTGGGGGGAGAGGAGCCACCGAGGACTCAGCACACAGGACCCTGCCTGGGGGAAAGGCAC
>NW_009233389.1:6612-7661 GCF_000690835.1 Fulmarus glacialis | reverse complement strand
CCCCTGGCCGTGGGCTGTCGGCTGGGCTGCAGCAGCCCGCAGCGGCTGCAGCTGGCAGGGGTGCCAGCAGTGCTCGGCGCTGCCCACCCCCCGGGAGGGAGCCCGGTGCTCCCTGCCCCGAGGAAACTACAGCCGCCACAGCAGGGGCAGGCTGGAGCCGGGGGCAGGAGCAGGCAGAGGTGCAGGCAGCTCACTCAGGGGTACAGAGCCGGGAGCAGCGCGGTGTGCTCGGGCACCGCTGCCCAGCCCTGGCTCTGCGGCAGGAGCGCAGGCAGCATCCCTCCTTACCTTAACGCTGCAGTACCGGTGCTCACTGCTTTCGCACTTGGCATTTTTCATCAGTGAACACCATCTGTACCAGCACCGGGTATTGTTATGACCTTTGAGGCTCCATCCAGTGGTTGCTTCCATCAGATGCTTTTGTGTCTTACTATGATCCCAGGCAAGGTGCCAGACTCAAAATGCGCTGAAGGCAGGGAATGCCTTTCCTCCGGTTTCAGGAAGGAGGTACAGATGCCCAGGTGCCAGGATTGGGTCTAGAATTATTCCTATTCCATTAACACTAGAGATAAGCGAGATAGGAAAACCCACCTGGTAGGAGGATCATGAAGTAATTAATGCATAACATTGGTAATGATCTTCTTATTCCAGCTCTGCTTATTATTACAACAAGCTTTGCTCTAGTCCACCATGATGTGCTGCATAAAGCAGCTATTTCCTAAATCTGATTTCCTGTTTGGAGATGATCTCTAGCTGAGAAATTACCTGCTCTCAAAACTGATTAGAGTCCTCATCAGCAGATTCTTCCCCCCTCCTTTAGGCAGGCCCTAGAATATACAGGGAATTCAGAATAATTTCATGCAGGAGGTAAAATCTGGAGTTGGTGGCCCAGCTGTATGTCATTTCCAGAGAAAATCCAGAAAAAGCAGTGACGGCAGCAGGTTGCCAGCCCCAGTTTGGGTGCTGCAAACTGCCCTGCTCAGGTTGGCGGATGCTTCAGTTCCTGTGGTACCTTCCCTGCTGGTGGCTGACACTGGCTGCCTCTGGCT
>NW_009233389.1:5036-6553 GCF_000690835.1 Fulmarus glacialis | reverse complement strand
CCCCCGGGCGGGGGGAGGCTGGCGTCGGCTGCCCCCGCCTGCGGGAACGATGCTCCCTGCCCTATGAAATTGGGGACCTCAGGGGAAGCAGGCAGCGCCTGATGTGCCCAGCGCGTCCTGGAAGGAGCCTGGAGCAGGTAGGACCCTGTCGGCTCCCACTTCAGGCCCCTGCAGTTGCAGGCAGGCGGCTTTCTGCTCCCTTTGCATGCTGGTCCAGCTCCACCTGGAAAGCAATGAGGTATTTTTCCTCCGCTGCTTCCCATGGCTAAAAACTGTCTCACAACTCCCATGGTTAAAAACTGACTCCTAATTTCCAGCCTACATTAGCCAGTTTAAACCTATTTGTTCTTGTGCCAGCACAGTCTTTTAGCTTAAATGGTTCCTTTCTGTACCTGGTGTTTACTTGCTTGATATATTTATGGAGAGTAATCATATCCCTGCTTTGCCTTCCCTTTGCTGGGCTAAACAAGCCAAGTGCTTTCAGTCTCGTCTCGTAAGACAGGCTCTCCATTCCCCCCACCGTGCTAATAGTCCTTCTCCGCACCGCTTCCAGCATGAATTAATCTTGCTGGAAGACAGGCCATCACAGTTGTGTGCAGTGCTTCAAATAGCATCTCCCAGTGCCTGGCACAGCCACCAGTGCCCGCTCCACCTGCACTGATGCCACCCCAAAGCAGGTGACCACAGCTCCAAGCACGGCGGTGCCGCGCGTGTGCTGGCCTTCCCCGTGCCAGATTGTCCTCTGAATGAGGTGACACCAGTGGGAGACCTTGCCTTGTGCCTCCCGAATGCATCCACCCAGCCGGCAGCCGTCCCAGACCGCTCCCCGGGCTACTGGCTCCTGCCTTCCCCTCCGGCCTAGGGCAGAGAGGTTGGGTGCTCCTGCATACTAAAGAGGGCTGATTTCTCTCCTCTCCGCTGCACTGCAATGGTGTACGTGCGGAGCTCTCCCTTGGGGGGTTATAAACTCCCGTAGCCTTAAATGAAACTCACAGAGGACGCACAGACTCATCCCACTAAACACAAGAGGGAGATGGTATCACCATGCTCTGATGGTCACTAATAACTTTACCTCTCCTGTGCTATTCTCAGCAGAGATAAACCTCCAGTGTCTGATGAGCCAGAACAGAAATATCCAATGGCTCTCCGTTCTTTTCTATTTTTGCTGCAAGCTGGTTAACCCTGAAATCCAATTACTGCTCATTATTCAGTGGAACTTGCCTCTTATCAAACGGACACATTGCGAGGCCACTGTGCCGACTCCAAGTGCTAATGGAGCTGCAAATTACTCCTGCCATGCTGATGGACCCATAGGTGTGAGCCCGGGGGTACCGCTCCAGCCCCCCCGCAACATGCAGGGCCCTGGGACGCCTACCCCTGCATCCCTTCCCCAGGCTGCCCGTCACTGCCGAGCGCGCTGCCTGCGCACCGGCCACGGGCTAATGCAACCACAAGCTCCCCGGAGCTGCGAGCACGGCTTGTACGCAGCAGCGCTTGCTGGGGGCTTGGCTCCCAAG
>NW_009233389.1:3888-4946 GCF_000690835.1 Fulmarus glacialis | reverse complement strand
CCATGGGTGCCAAGGGGGGTGGCACAGGCTGAGCTTGTCAGCCGGGTGCTCGGAGGAGTCGTGCGGGCTGAGCCTGCGGCGAGCAGCCTTTAAGCTCTGGGGGTTATTGCGCACAGTGTGAAATGCAAGGGGCTGATCCAGGCACACCGTGGATTAGCCTGGAAGGCTTGATGTACAGGAGAGGCTGGCTCCCTGCGTTAGCGCGGGAAGTGGGCACGCAGCCAAGCCCAAATGCCGCCTAATTCGCATTCGACACTGAATTCAGCAGGTGGGGAAAGAAACAAAAAAGCTTTGCAGTTTTCTTTGCTGATTAAAGTCATGGCACAGCAAGTTTCACCTATGTTCATTAGCGAGAGGGGAGGGGGTGTTCGAGGGAGGGGGTTGTTCCAGCAGCAGCTGCTGCCGATGATCCCCTGGCACCAAAGAGGCAGCCGGGCGCAGATTGAACCTCCTGCCCATGACCCTGTCCTGCATGGGCTGAATGTGGCCCCGGGGCCCTGACCCACACGCTTTGCCCTCCGGTTTCCCATCTTCCTCTCCCCTCCGTGCCACGATGGCCTCAGGGACAGTTTCCCAGGTCAGCCTGGCTTAAATAAGCCCCACAATAGTCTCTCTCTCCTCCAGATCATCCATTAGTCCCTCTCCAAGACAGTTTAGGCTAATCCTCCTCCTCGGAGACAGGTGATGGAAATGGCAAGGGATGCTCCGGGCGAGGTCTCCTGATGCTGTCAGACATGCCTGTCACAGTTTCTGGCACCCACTGCATCGTCACTGGGTTGCTGGTGAGCCCTGCCAAGCCCTGCCTGCTGCCTCCCTCCCCCCCTGCTTCCCGTGCACTGCCGGCAATATCGCACCCTCTGGTTTCTCTTCGACTGGACCAGCGGGCAATCCAGTGGGGATCCGGACCAGCCATGGGCACACGGCTGCATCGCAGCCTCATTAACGGGGTGACACAAAGCCTGGCTCACGCTGCCTGCGGTGAGACCGGGGGTGCAAAGCTGCGCCGTGCAACGGGGACCCATGTCTCACTTGTCCGATTCGGCTCATACTGCCTCGGC
>NW_009233389.1:0-3860 GCF_000690835.1 Fulmarus glacialis | reverse complement strand
GCTGCCGCCGTCTCTGCCCTCCTTTCCTTGGCTGCGCCAGCCTTTTATTCAGGGCACTGGCCTCCCATGCCCCTTCAGAGAGGTGCTCATGTGAAGTGCCATCCACTCGCACCCGAGGCTTCACGGCTGCTGGCAGGAGGACGGGAGCAGCGTGACGGATGCTCTGGCAGGATCGTCCCCAGGCAGCCAAATTTCAGCCCCTCCACACGGGGCCAACTGTGGGAAGCCAGCAAAGCAGGGGCTGCAGCTGCAGCTGGGTGGGGGGCACGGGGACTGGTGGCTCGATGTCCCCTGGCTCAGCGCTGTGCCTCGGGGGCTCTGGAGCTCAGCACCCCCCAGGACAGGCAGGCAGTTAAAGCAGGCACTGGGAGCTGAGCACAACCCAGCCCTTCACTTCCACCCCCGGCTGCCTTGTCAGCTACCGTTGTCCTGATTAGAGCTGATTAATTCCCCCAGCCTCCCTCCCAGTTGGTTAAAGTGATTAGCACCTTGGCGAATGGCACCAGGGAAACCAGGGAGTGGTCTTCCCCTGATTGCAGGGGAATCGGTCCGTGCCTTCCTGCCAGGCACCCACGAGAGCAGAAGGCTGCGAGGGGCCACCCTGGGCTCCTGAGGGACCCGGCAGCTCCTCTTGGCCCGGGTCTGGTCCCCACTCTCCAGCCCGGCTTGGCTTCCGCCTTCGGCAGGAGCATCCCAGGGAGCCGCTGGAGGGGGAAGGGGACAAAGAAGCTGACAAAACCCCAGTAAGCGATAGATTAAACATAATACCAAGTAAATTAATATACAAGAAAAGAAGGCAGGTTTTAAATTAACTCATTATGCTGCTAGGCTTTCAAACCCATTTATTCACGCCATAGGTCCTGCAGCTTCATATGGAAAATGGCCTCTGCTTGACTGCTATTAAAGCTCAAACGCAGAGCGACGTGGCTGCACAGCGGCCGCCAAAGGCTGGCAGTCGACACCTGAGCGTGCCCACAGATATATGCCGGGATGGGTAATTGCACATGCAAAACGTTCAGCTGTGACAGCAAACAGGACGATTGAGCAGAGAAATGGGAATCCATTTCTGTGCGCAATTACCTGGGGGGGAGGCTGAACCATGGCTCCAGGAGACGACAGGGCCGGGTCCCCCCCGTCCCCTCCCCAAGTGCTGGATGTGCGTGCGATAGCCTCCTCCTCTCCGTGCCTGCCTGTTTCCCTGGGGAGCAGGGCATTTCCATCCTCCCAGGAACCGGGGAACGCTGTGCCGAGCTGGATGAACCCAGTGCTTATTACCGGGTTAGCTGTGATTACGGAGCAGACGGCTTAATGAACGAGCTGTTCTTTGGGACAGATTTACTGGGAAAAGGGGCAGGGCAGGAAGCGGATAGTCTGAGCCCCTTTGTTTGGGAAGTCTCTGCAATTAGGTGAGGCTTTTCTACAGGGTCTCTCTTATTCAGGAATTGCTGTTCTTACTGAGGAGCCAGAGCTGGTTTGTAATAGATGATAAATGAAAGAGCAGGGAGGGAAAAAAGCCTAGACATCATTTTCTTCCCACTGCCTCCCCTCAAGCAGGCAAACGAAAGCCAAACTGCGCGGCAGGATGCTCAGCCCGAGCTGTGGAGAAGCGGCTCATGCCAGAGGCAGACGGCGCGTTCCCCGGGGGCTCTTCATGCCAGGGGCTCGGTCTGGTGCTGGCTCTGCCAAGCGGTGCCGGAGAGGTCAGGCCGGCGGCGAGCTGAGAGCCTGCCTTTGTCTCCATTCCTGACCGCCGGCTTTACTGCACTACAATTCCCAGCAGCCTGTAGGAGGTCTTTGCCTCGGAAAGCGGCAGCGAGTGGGGCGCGATCGATTTGGGGAGCAGAGCCGCCTTGCCGGCCAGGCAGCGAGCTCAGCACTTGGCTGATGGAGATGGATGCAGGCAGCGAGGCAGCGCCAGGAGCTTTTAAGGCCGGGGTGAAGGGCAGGAGCGCAGCTAGGGGCATGGTCCCTTCCCAGCAGGGCTGCAGGACGCGGTGGGCAGGGCAGGACCAAGGGCAGGGGAATGGGATCACACCTTGCACACTTGCACTCTCCCACCTCCTCCCAGGGCCATCGCGATTCTTTGCTTCACCCTTCAGCAACCACCATCATCTGCTCCGCTGGCTGGGCAGGGAGAGGAGATGGTCCTGGATGGTCCAGGAAGGGCTTCTCCTGGCCTGACCTGGGGAGCACGACATGGGGGGCCACCTCTGTGCCCAGGCTGGAGCAAACCCACCTCTCCAAGGGCTCTGGGGACAAAGATGCTGTGGCCTCAGGTTTGCGTGGGAACTGCTGGGAGCCCCCAAGCCCCCTCCGCACATGCCTCTAATTATCCACCTTCACCTCTGGGAGCGCCAGCCCTGCTTTCCCCCGTTCATAATTCAGCCTGACACAGCCCAGCAAAAATCAATTCACCCTTATAAGAAAGTGCCAAGGCAAATTATTTCCTAAAGCCTTCGACAGGGCTTTCTTCTCTCCCAACGACTGTATCTTTGGTGTTGAGTCCTAAATTACAGATTAACCCTTTGAGCTCTTCCAGTTTGCTGGAGAGCCCAGCCGGAGGGGTGATTGATGCAGCCATCAGCAGGAGCACCTTGTCGCCTCATTGCCCAGCCGTTAGGGGATGGGCCCATCTAGCTGCCGACATGCGAGTCCATCCATTCGTCCTTCCCTAAATCATCCCTCCAGGAACACAGCTGTGGAGCCCTCGCCGTACGACCTTGTCGAGCGAAGCAAGGGCTGCCTTGATTCCTAGCTGGGCAGTTCAGGCATTTGGGGGAGACTCCCGGCTGATCTTTCCAAAGGCAGTTTGTGGCCATCAGAGGACTTTTTCCTTTGGTGTCCCGGTAAAGTCACCATTGGAAAAACCCAGCTTGCCATCCCTGCTGCCTCGGCAGCCGCGTCCCCATGTGTGCCGTGCCCCGCAGCCCCCCAGGCGCTGCCGGCAGGGACTGGCCATCCTCTGCCCAACCCACGCTGCTGTTTGTGTTAGTTGTACTTGTCCCCATCATTCCCCCACTGAGAAGCAGCACTCGGGAAGATAACAAAGCTCTTCTTTCCTTGCAAGGTTGCTGACTGTGGTGCGTTGGATCCCTGTACTCTTCTTGAGTTGCCTGCCCCTTCTTCCACAAGTGGTAAACCATTACAAGGAGCAGCTGAGGGAACTGGGGCTGTTTAGCCTGGAGAAGAGGAGGCTGAGGGGAGACCTCATCGCGCTCTACAACTGCCTGAAAGGAGGTTGTAGCGAGGTGGGGGTTGGTCTCTTCTCCCAAGTAACCAGCGATAGGACGAGAGGAAATGGCCTCAAGTTGCGCCAAGGGAGGTTTAGACTGGACATTAGGAAAAACTTCTTCACTGAAAGAGTGGTCAGGCCTTGGAACAGGCTGCCCAGGGAAGTGGTGGAGTCACCATCCCTGGAAGTATTTAAAAGACGTGTAGATGAGGCGCTTAGGGACATGGGTTAGTGGGCATGGTGGTGTTGGGTTAACGGTTGGACTCGATGATCTTAGAGGTCTTTTCCAACCTGAATGATTCTATGATTATGTGGCCTTTTATACTCATCAACATGATCACTTCCCAAGTACAGAAAGGAAGGAAGAGAGAAAAGAAGTGATGGGTGTCAGGGTCTTAGGAGTAGGGGCCGTGAGGTCCCTGGGAGCACCCATCAGCTCCTGGCAGAGCATCGTGGCAGGGGCTCTCACCCCTAGTCTGAGCAGACGTTGGAGGAAAATACTAGAATGCTAAAAAGCCTTAAAATCTTCTGCTCAACGAAAAGGTTTTCCCCAGCCTTGAACCACAAAGGACAGAAATCAGAGGGAGCCGATGAAAGAGTAAATCTAATAAAGGGAGTTTTAATCGGG
>NW_009233388.1:60108-76219 GCF_000690835.1 Fulmarus glacialis | reverse complement strand
CGCGGACGGGCTGGGGCTGCGCCTCAGGTGTGTGAGGAAAAGGCGTGTGAGGACGGGTCCCGTCCCCTTCAGCAGCACCTGTGTCCACCTTTTCCCGGGGAGGGTGATCCACCCTGGAGAGCAGAGCTCCCTATCGCTCGTTGCCCCCATGGTGTATCCAGCATGGCACATCAACAGCATAAATTAAACACCCCAAAGAGAGGATTTGGACCCACAGGTGCCTGACCCACTGATGCCCAGGCCATGAGGCAGGCCGTGTCTTCACGAGGGCTCCCAAAGCACCTCAGCCTGGTGCAGGTGCATCCATGTGAGTCCCGTTCAGCCCCCTGGGCTGGCAGCCGCCCCATTGGGGGCAGCAGCTCTGAGGGTGCCGAGAGGCTTTGCCTCCTCCCAGCGGGGTTCATTCCGGTCTGAGGAGTGGAAGGAAGGTAAGGCTGCTCCTCCGAAGTCTACCGTGACGGTTGGTCTGCAAGCACTCGCTACTCAGGATGCGTAAAAGATGAGTGCAGATCAGGATAAAGGATTTTATTTTTCAGTTAGGTGTAAATCGGGGGATTCAGAGCTGGTAATTTTCCAAGGGAAGAGTTAAGTTTTAGTAGTGTTGGGCAAAAATAATGACTTTTACTTGTGCTTCCTTCCTCCCCCAGCCCTGCAGAGCTGTACTCCTGTCGGGTATGATGTGCCTTACTGAGTAATGCCGTCCAACGTGTAAAGTGGGGAAACGCTGTTATCATTTGAGCAAAGATTATTGCAGGGTATATGTGGGAGGGACTGTAATCTAGTGGTTAGAGCATGGGAATACAGTCCTGGTCGTTTGAGTTATGTTCTGATCTGTGACTCACCGTGTGTGTGTGTGTGGTTTCAGCAAATCATTTATGGTCTCAGACAAAGCAGATTTTTCCATTAATGAACTGTAGATTAAACAGGTCTTCAGTGGCAGAAGAATCAACCATTCTATGATTCAAAATTAAGATCACCTATCTACCACATAGGTGTTTCAATAGTTATATAAACACAGCATGCCCTGGAATATTATGAAGGGTAAATTATTGATAGCAGAAAAGTGTTTAGAGACACTTGCCTTAAACACAGTGCCAAAGCGAGCAGTGTTCCCTAATCCTAACCCTAACTGTACGCTGAGCCGTCGACAAGGCCCCCAGCCGTAGCCTAGACAAAAAAGTTCTCGCAGCACGGTGTTCTTTGCAGCCTGCATTTTGCTTTGGCAGCTCCCTCCCAGCCTTCCCCAGCTGCAGCTCTGCATTTTCTCTTCCTCTCAACCTGAACCCTTATCTGGCACACAGCTGAGCCTTCAACAAGTCCCTAAGTCATTGCCCAGATGAAAAAGTTCTCACAGCAGCGTGTTCAGGGATGTTTGCCTTAACACCAGGGTCAAAGCAAGCAGTACTGCTCTGGTCTCGTATGACCCCATGCCTTGCCTGTTTCAGCTGTGTTTAGGCATGCATTATAAACACTGGGTGATGGAAAGGATTTTTATGCACCATCTACTCCAAATATTACAGGATAGTTGGAGCTGGAAGGGACCTCGAGATCATCTAGTCCAGCACACTCATGGGAGAACAGCTGCCAGTCCATGCTGCTGCAGGAGAGGATGGCAGGCGGAGGCTGCTGCAGCGTGCCGTGGATGCAGCAGGTGAGTGTGGCAGAACTCTGGGCAGGGTCTGGCCTCGCATGAGGCATGCCCACTCATCTCCCCACACCAAGACTATTTAGCCTGGCTTGGGCAACGGCTTGAGCAGCTTCAGCGCTGGGCAGGGTGCCGTGGGTGTGTGTATACTCAACGGAATTTGTCTCCGCGACCGTGGGGTGGCTTTTTGAAAGTTTCCCACCGAGCTTGCTGCAATGCTGCCAGCCTCTGCCTGTCCTGCCACACAAGTGTGGCTGCGCAGGCCTGCCTTCCTCACCCGTCACCCTCGCCAGTCCCAAACATGGGGCTGGGGACATGGAGGGGGTGAGACGTGGGGGTGTGCAGTGACTGAGAGGCCGAGCGAGTAATCACGTGTTGGGGAGGAAGGGAGTAGTTGTCTGCTGGCACTGTGTACAGAGTTGAGAGATTGCTCACGACCATAGCAAAGTCCTGCAGCAGGTTGGGGGTGGCAGAGGAATGTCAGGATTTCTCAGTGGTTTTTTTTTTTCCGCTGAGACGGGTGAATTGCCCCTGAGGAGCTTGCCTCATTCACCTTCTTCAGGGAGTTGGAGGATAGGAACAGTTTTTGGAGTGCTACATACGAATTTCCACACTGAAGGGGAGCAGTGGAAGATGCTTTGCTGTTGGGCGAAAGCAGGTGCTTCTCAACGCTTTGTGCTTACTGGTTTGAATTTACTGGCTGAATTGGGTTTGACCCAATTCAGTGGTGAAAAGAATGGCAAATGTCTAACTGAGTAAAGGATGGAGGAACAGGCCCTCTGCCCTCCCTTGGTATAACAGATTAAGTAAAAAAGAATGTTTTATACATTGACATCTCTGGTTCTGGGCATCTCTTTCTTCCCCTGTAATGAAATCCGTGTTTATACAAGTGAAATCACATACAAACACACACCTTGCATGGAAATACCTGTGTTTCAGTGTGATTTGCTCTATCATATCTTAGGTAACTGCATTTTAAAACTGAGACAACACTTAGTAATGATGAGCATATCACAAGAAACTTCAGAAGAATCAGAAAGTCTGTTCAGATAATTCCTTCCAGCCCACATGGTATTATTAATTTTCTTTTTTTTTATGGTACTACTTAGTATCTCAAACTTAGGCTATGAATCCAAAGAGAGAAAGTCAGCCCTTATCCTGAAGAGTTTACAGCTTTGGTGGAAAATCAGCATGTGCTCAAAGTTTATTGAGCGCCTGTATATCCAGAGTAACCCAGTTCTGTATAGGTAGCCTGAAACAAAAATCAACTATTTGGAATACAGATTTTTTAATGTCATTTTCATTATCAGGTTTCTCCTCAAGCTGTCCTGGATGGGTAAAGGCAGTGTGTTTACGCTACCTTGCCTGCCAAATATGTTGCTAGAGACTTCCACAAACTCCCTCTCTATGCAGGAGAAACGGGCTGATGTCTTAAGGACTGCATGGGTATACCTCTTTAATTGGAAGGGAATCCTCACAAAAGGGAATCCGATTCATTTGCTCTAAATATTTAAGTGCAATTTTCTTAGTTTAACGCCATCCTATTTTACTGCAGTATTGCATCTTGCCTCTGAAATTAATAGTTAACCACGGAGAAAGACAGGTCTGGCAGAATGGAAATCAGGCATTATATTATCCCATGAGTCACATACATGCAGAGAACCAAACAAGTGTCAGCCAATGGCTTTGAGCCCAAAATATGTCAAAGAGGAGATGTGTATCTTCATTTATATTAAGTAGATAGAAAGCTTGTTGCCGTTCCCATTAAAGAGGTTGGAGTTCTGCCACTGACTTCAGTGGGAACAGGATTGGGCCCATGCGGTGGAAGCTGGCTCTGGTTACCTGCATTGACTGTATTTTCTGTGCAGCAGGGCAACTTATATTTTAACAATATTTCCCAGTCAACAGAGAGATTCAAGATCTCCCCTTGTCTTAGGCATTACTCCTTCCTTTATTAGCTTGATGACTTGACTTCTCCTTCGAAATGTGAGGACGCTCGGTAGTAGCAGCAATGGATGCTTTTCTGAGTGCAGCTTCACTGAGCGTCAGTAGCAAGCGACTGTAGAGAGGGATTATCTGAGCAGGGTTTTGTGATTTCTAATTATTTACATTTAAAATAAAGAACCACATTTAGGAATTAACCCCACTTTAGGCGTTCAAACCACTTTCTCTGGCAAAATCCCATTGAAGTCAGGGAAAGTCTTGGCTGAATAAATGCCTCAAAATGTTTCAGAACTTTCTTGAATACCGGGGAACTTTTGTACCTCAGTTTTCTCATTCTGTGTATTCCCTCCACAGCTTCTAATGCATCTGGCTGTAGACCTGCTTCAAGAACCAAATAAATCTCGGGTTGCTGATATGTATTGGATCCACCATGTGATTTGTACTGAAGTCCCTCAAGGAGAGGAGATGATGTGAACAAATACGAGTAAGTACACCCAAACCAGCAACTGTGGGATCAGGGCTGAATGCCAAACCTGCTGTTGGTCACTAAGTGTCACGTATTCTAGCTTTTATATACAAGCTTATAGTCGTCTCTGTCACATATACATTTTACTTTCGTTATGTTGTCATTTATGCATTACAGTTTAATTTGCTTAAAAGTTGCATTAAAGTTTAATTTGCTTTGGTGGAGCCAAGTTCAGTTTGGTGGATTGGGAATGTATATTCACTAACTTTTTAGAAGTTTTTGTTTTAAAAATTTTTATTGACATGCCAGTTCAGTTAAAACCCTGATGACAGAGTCAGGCTGAAATGAGTGTCTGTTGTTGATTCATAATCGTGCAAATTAGCATTTAGACTTCTCATAAAATAATATAAAATTTGGAAGGCTATGTGCCAGTGCTGCTTGCTTCATTCCAGTCAGCAACCCTCCTGTGTTTACTGGAACTCATGTTAAATATCAAAAGAATGGGATTGCCAGAATTTTCATACCAAAAATTTCTTGACCTATCTTATTATTGGTTACAGAATTGGCTTATTCCAATTGTTTCTGGAGGCGAGGGGGATTGCTATTGACTGACTCAGAAGTAGGATTTGATTCCCTAGACTGCAGTTTTAAGAATAGCACTGTGTTATTTGGCTTGCTAAGTGAGGAATGTATATAATAACTCTATTGGCAACATTTATTTGAGAAAGTCAATATATGATTACTACATGAAAGCATCAAGTTCTGATTTTAAGTGAACATGTAGGTAATGTAAATAAATAAAGCTCTAGGTATACTGCTTTATGTTTACATTGTGAGCAATAACATTTGCAAATATCACATCGAGAATTCTGAGTTGATAAAACCAGTTTAAAGGCGGCCTTTGCTACGGCAAATTCTAAGCGGCTATTTCATGAGACCCGTAACAATATATAGGTCACTATAAAATATGTGAAGAATGTCATTCACATTTTTAATTTTGCTCATGTAATTTATTTTGTAATTTGATTACCAAGTGGTGTAGGAAATCTGATTTTTTAGCTATCAGTAGTATAACTGTAACTTTTATTAGCTGATTTGTATATGGATCATTTCCTTAGAATTTTAAACAGTGACAGATGTTTCTTGACATGACTGGTGTTCGTCATGACTTTTGTTCAGTAGCTGGATATATTCCTCAGTGTTACGTCAGTGACCTGGATTATCCCTGCAAGAGCTCATGAGCAACTGGCTGAGAGAGAGAGTGTTCATGTATTCATTTAATTGAGTGAAATTTGCTCTTCCCCTTTCAGTAGCCAATAGGAGAAGATTTCAAGTAATGAAAACATTTTAGGGCTCAACTTAACAGTATATATTTTGGTATTTGTATTTCATGCTTATAACTGAGCAATGTTTTTTAAAGGCTTACATACTTCTGTGCAAGATGCCTGCTCCATGCCTGGTATGGATTACAGGTGTCTTTTCATTGGTTCCGCTGGACATTACTGGTTGATTTGGAGGGAGCTTCCTGGAAGGACACCGAGTTGTGTCTACCTTTTCTTTCTTGGGCGCACTGCTAATAGAAAGTTTACGTGTTGATGCGGCTGCTCTTCTCTTTGCAAATCGTGTAGTTGACGGTGATAGAAGCTCAGCTGGTGTCCTAGCTCTGCTTGTCCATGCTGCAGCAGGCACTGTGCTCTGGTCTAACTGAGGAAATAGGGCTGAGCAAACGAGCACAGCAAGACTTTAACATGAGTCTAGCAATGGCGTCTCCAGTGCTGCCATGCATGTAAAACACATGTGAACGAGAGAGCAGGTTTCCCTTCGTCAGCATGGTGCTACAGCACAGGTCATTGCAGGCCAGCTCCAGGCAGCCACCAGTGAGCAGAAGCATAAACAAGGCCATTAGAGACAAGGAGGGACATATTTGGAAGAAAATGTGATACTGAGGGAAAGTTAGAGAAGAGTGAAGAAAAAAGGCTGCAGTTACAATGTAGAAGTGAGGATATTTAGAGTTTGATTCTGCCAGTACCAAAATTTGCATTGAGTTTAACTGGATTGGGAGCAAATGTTCAAGGAGAGGAATCCAGGAGAAGGAGAGAGAGGGCCCGAGAGAGAACAAGCTCTCCGACATCTGCTCTTGGAGGGAGAGCCTGGTGCTTGCAATGGTATCCAGCCAAAGTTGGGCGTGTGTGTGTGCTTGGTGATGGCAGGCAGGGTGTAAGCGTGCTGAGGCTACTTTATTTTTTTAGCTTTCATGCTATATAACATAATCTGTTTATTTAGAAATGCATATTTTTGCCCCAGTCAGAGTCATTTCCCGTGAAAAGCAAAGGGCTCTTGCTGGAGGACTGCTGGGTTTTGTGAAATATGAGAACAACAAGAAAAGTTTCAGAAAATTTTGAAACATAGGGGAATCCTTCCCTGCATTTCTTCCATCACAAGTGTCCCACCCATAATTCCAGTGTGATGGAAGAGCAGGGTAAGGGAACAATTCAACTCTGGGGTGTGTGTACCTCCTGGGCACCCTTTTATGATGTACAATATGGAATATATCCTCCCACTAGAGAAGGAAACACATGGATGCAAGTTAAACTGGCTAGTAGCTATCATATTAGCATGTAACACAAAACTGGAAATAAGCTTTTATGGAAATGTGCTTGTCGTCATAGGGCTTAAAATGCAAAAGTTACCTTCCGATATTGCCATTTTACAGTGGCAAACTTGCCTCATAAGCAACTGTGAATCCCAGTGATAGCATTTGCATGGCTGTGTGTGTATGGTGCAGCTAATTAGTATATATTGTTGCTGCAGTTCATATGAAAATTATTCTTAAATGCTGAAAATCTGGCACATTGTTGCACATACAAATTAAGCTGTTGTTTATGTGTATGTAGACTTTTCTGATTTGGATATACAAACACGAGTTTTCAGGAAAATCTTGCATTCTGATTAAAACGCAGGTCAAAGGATCAAAAGATTTTCAAGCCAGATTATATTTTCTGGGGATCAAAATGTATAGGCTGTATTACAGTTCCTTTTAAAACGAGCTTTATAGATTTCATATGTGACTGCATTAGTAGAGTCTATAATCTGTTGGCAGTTATGACTTCTGGACCTTTGCAATTTCAGTAATTTTATGTGCTAATAAATGGCTCATAGGCAGCTCCCTCTTCCCAGCCAAAACAATAATGCTGACTGAAGAATCAGGAAACTTAAAAAGAAAAGAAAAAAAAAAAAAGAAGGAAAAGGAAAGAAAAAAAGAGAACGATAAATGAAGAGATCTTTTTTCAATTTTTTATCTCACTCCTTTAGCTTAGTGCACTTCAGCTAGGTTTTCAAACTTTCACTGTGTTCAGTGAAAGTTCTCAGGAGGTCAGGAAAACATTGTTTGGCTTGAGAACTGTGAGCAAATCGTAAGTTGGCAATATTGCTGAGTATCATCTTGCATACCAGAGTAGAGCTGATGTATATGAATTGGCCAGTGCAAATCTACCTGCATTGCTGTATGTACCCAAGGGCTTTGAGTCTCCAGGATGGTTAGCATTCATTCAGTTTGTGTGTGTGGATGACAAGATACACCTGTGTGAGGAAAGTCAGCCCAATACTTCCAAGGCAGTTCTTGTTTAGAGGTGTACCGGAGTCATGGGCAGTCAGAGGATGGGGGTGTGTGCCAGACACTATCCAGAGGCTTAGAAGAGGGTAACAAGCCCAGACTACCTTAACTGCAAAAGGGTGACTCAGCTGTTTCTGCAAAGTTTTGAGTTTCAGCAGAATATTTTTTCCGCTATGCTGACAGCTTTTCCACCCACGTATTGCATATGTGGCTTTGTGCCACAGAGGTATTTTAGGATTATAAGGCCTAGTGTAAATTTTTAAAGTTACGTATGAAATAAGGTGCCTTCTGGATCTTAAAATGTATAGATTGTGTGTAGAGTGTAGGGAGTAGGGGACGTCTTTGAAAAACCCAGGGCTTGGGTGAAATATATCTCCATCTATCATTTACCTGTTTTTATTTATTCCACCAGAACCTAGTCAATGATGTTGTCACACAACCTGTATCTACAGAAGAAGAATTACTCTGAAATCCTCCCCCAAGTTTTGGCATTGTTTTTATCATGGGGCAGAGTTAGTCATCCATGTACCTGGTATATACTATTCTTTTCTTGATCCTGTTACTGTAAGGCATTCCCAAACAATCCTGCAGGGAAAATAAAGAGAGATATGCAGGGAATTAAACCTAATAAAATAAAAAGGTTTCTTAATCTGTCAAGTGTATTGCAATATTCAGTGAGTTACTATACTCAGCTGAAGATGGAGTTGGACGGTGTGCTTGTAATATTATTCTAGCACATTGAGCCATTACATGCGAATACATCCAGTCTGCTTTGAGCAAATAATTTGTCAGTTCTTTATGCAAGACTGTAACTTGCTGTCACTCTGTGACTGCTGCATGAATCAGGCATGGGAGGACAGATTGAGGAGGAGGAGGACAGTTAGGCACTGGGGTTGTGCTTGGTCATTTATGTCTTTAAGCAACCCAGCTGTGGAATCCAAAGATTTGCTCTATTGTCACAATTTTTTTTTTATGCCACAAATGCTGATACAGCAGCAAAAGCCTCTATCAGAGGCCTCACCACATCATGGGACCGGAGAAGAAAAAGAGCAGAAATCCAGGGAAGTAATGTTAGTGACCAGTAACCACCACTCTATGGCAGATCGCTCTTTTAAAGCAGGCAGGGCTATGGCTTCTTTTGACTCCGTGTCAGCTGAAGGAGCAGTAATTCATTTGTGATGTCTGCAGCACTCCTCAACTTTCTTTGGTGTTTGGATTTTGGGGTTTCGGATTTTGTTTTGTTTTGGTCACTTATGAAGTTATTTCCAAAGAAAAGATATAATACAAAATGACAGCATATATTAAGCATAAAAGTGTCACTGTCCTCTGGGAGCTGTCGGAGAAGAAAATGCAGAGCCACTGAAATGCAAACCCATCAACTGTCAGAAGTGTCCACCAGCAGGTCAGCAAATCTCTGTGGTCATTGCTGGGCAGATCTAAGCGAACCAAAGGGACAAGTGACTTTTGCCCCTGGCTAGCAGGAAGACGCCAGCCAGGGAAACAAGCTCACCCTTTGTTTCACCCTCAGGCTGCAGACGGACCAGGAAGTAAGTCCTCCCAACACCTTGCACTGGATGCTGATCATGTTTTTCCTGTGTCACAGTAGGGCAACTTGGTTCCTCCATTGTTTCGTACAGTAGTGTTAAAAGAAAGGAGAATAATCCTGCTCCATAGCTGGAGCCCAGGCTTGGCATAGTTTATCACTCTAGGCTGAGTTTGGAGATTTGTGAGGCTGAAATTCAAAGTGAAACTCAGTGGATGTGAGTGCCATGAGAACCAGAGCAAGCAGGAGGTTTGCATGGATCCCCTTAGGGTTGGAGCTGCAGAGGTTCATATGGTGCTAAAAAAAAAAACCATAATACAGTGTCTCTGGAAAAAAAATCTGTCTGTGTCTTGAGGCAACTGTGGGCACCTTCAGCCAGCACCTGATTCACTAGCGAACAGTTACCTACAAGGCATTTCAGCTGGCAGACACTTGTCCTAGGCGCCGTAGGCCATAAAGGCTCTTTTCAGTTTAATCTATTTTTAATGTGGCGCCTTATTCCAAACTGCTGAGTTCTCACATTCCCGAGCTGTCATGGTAATAGGATTGTGCAGTCTTATTGGCTAAAGTTTTCCACCCCAAGTGCCAAAAGTTAGGCTCCTAAATCCATATTCAGATTCCTTAATGTGACTGACGAATCCCGCAGGAGTCAGTAGGAACTGGACGTGGTCTGCACCTTGGAAAACAAGCGAGGCCATTAGGTGCATCAACACTTGCAGGCACCCAGATTTTCAGATGTGGGTCACCGTATGAATGGATTGAGCCCAGGCTACAAACATGTATCCCCAAAGGTCAGAAAGGTTCAAGTGCAGAGTTCTTTGTTCAGCCCCACTGTACCTGTTGTGAGGTGAAACTTTATAGTGTGGTGACCGTGTGAACTATTACGCAATGCACAGGGTGGCTTTGAAAGGGCAGGTTTAAAAGCAGCCGTTCTCCTTCCTAGTGTGGCTGCCTTTTTATCCAGAATGGCTACCAATGTCAATATGAAGAAGGCAGGCAAGGTTAATGCAAGTGGGAATTTTGTTGGGGATTTGGAAATGGAGTGCATTTGGAATCGTAGCAAGTGGCAGAGAGCAACAGCGTGCCTATCCCTTTCATTGACTTCCTGTCTGCGCTTCTTCTCTACCCGTGATCTAGCACTGCATATTTTTACTCTACTACCTTCTTCTGCTATTTCTATTTGTAGCACCCTGCTAGACTTGTATCCAAGCCAATCCAAAATTCTTCTGAAACTCCCTGTGCTAGCAGCAACATGAAAGCAGAACTCTGCAGTGGCTGCAGCAGCTATGGTAGGGTTTAACTAGAGTTAAGAGTGGTGTCAGTCACTTCAGCCTTTTGACTTACACTGAAAATGGAAATGCCATCTGCCAAGAGAAACAGCTTGCAAAAATTGTGTTATGTTGCCTTTTTTATGACAGGCCTAAAAATACTCTATGTGAAATTACTAGCCAACACTTGAAACTGATGCACTTTTATTGCTTTGTTTGATATGGAAGGTTTGTTTTCTTGTTGTTATTATTATTGCAAAATAACACATAAGGCCATGAAAGTACAATGCACTTTCACCCAGATGAGGCAGAACTTACTTAGTACACTTTAAAGAGTGTTTTACTGCAGTGTGAAAGTGTCAAGTCATTTTTTCTCCTATTTCCTACGAAGGGGGAAAAGCAATTTTCAAAGTGTCCTGTCCCACCAGAAGACAAAAACATAGAAGAGCCGAAACAAATTCCCGCAGAACATGTCCATTCGCTAGCCAAAAGACCTATAAAGCTTCAGTGAACCACATCCTTTCATCCAAAGAGCGCAGATGAAACGAAAGACCCGTGTCCTAATAGTGCCCCCCAGGCACCCCGGTCCCCTGAGCCGTAAGAGAAGTGCTAACTGACTGTGGGTCAGGCTGCGCGAGGCTCAGTACAGGGCTCAGGTATCCAAACAGGAGGTGCCGCCTTCTCTAGCCTCAAGAGCCAGACCCTGGAGCGAAAAGCAGCGCTGTTGTGCCAAGGCTTCCTAGCCTGTGGACGGGGAGGAGTCAGCAGTCCAGGCTGCTGGGACGGGTTGAGGAGATTGTAGCCCAGATGAGCATGTGTTCCCAGGGACTGGAGCAGAAATGCCGTACAATGGCTTAGCCCTTCCTTCCCCCTCATTCTCCTATTCAAATCAGGGCTACATCCAGACCTGACCTAGACATTTGAGACATCTCTCTCCCAAACAGAGAGCATGTTTGATGTCTAGAGGGCAGACTGAAAATACAGGCGTTTCTGAAATCTTCCACTCTCACCTCCCTGCCATCCCATCAGAGCACAGAAACTTCACTCAGGACTTCATGCTTGAGTCCTGTAAGGACTCTGAGAGTCTTCTCCCCAAGGACAGTGCCAGCAATACCTTGGAAGTAAGAGAGTAGTGCTCTTTCCTTCTGTCTGGGGTCTGTCTTCTAAGTCACTGGCTTTTATTTTAGAGCATTCACTGAGGAAGTGGGAGACCTGGGTTCAATGCGTTCCTCAATCTGAGAGTGCTCATCTCTCACTTCTCATGAGACTGTCTAACTGCCGGCCAATCAGCTATTCCGGGTGAGGCTCTTCAGAGTGAAACCATGCCTTCCACTAACGGGATGTTTGCTCTCCCCGTCCCACTGTTGGTGGGCAGCTTCTGTTTTAGAGTGAAGTGATCAGAGCTTCATGAGGAGACTCAGGCTGCATTTGGTGTTCTTGGAGCTGGTTTGCAAGACCCCATGCCTTAGGGCATTCAGAGAAGGGGCGCCTCGTCTCTGTATGCCTGTGGAGGATAGCGTAAAGTGCATCTCAGTGGAGATGCTGTTCTGGGCAGGTGCGGAAGCAGAAAACTTGAATGTGAATCCAGGAGAGACTACAGAGTGCAGGTGGCTGAGAGATAGTGACCTCTGTGTCTCTGGACTTCAGTGCCTGAGTTCAGTTAAAGTCTAGTTTTATGAGCTTATGTCCTTGATTGGCAGTAACTCCTTACAACCCAACTCTGCATTTGGCTCCTTCATGTGGACAGATCCTGGCGGATCAGCCAGGATCTTTACTGCCGCTTTGATAAACATTTCCAAGGTTTATTAAATGTGCTCTGTGACGTTCTTTCATGGAGATGGTAATTTGACAGTCATCACGTGAGAAACTAAGAGTTTGCCATCTGGCCTGGCAAGACTTTTTTCTCCTTACTATTAATTAAACTGAGGTTATTGCAAAATTTTATTATGATGGTTATGATTTGTCCTGTGATAACGCTGGGGCTAATACTGAAGCATGCAAAGCACCTTCCACGCTGGTGACGTTAGTGGGAGGTGCAGCTGAGCAGCACATCTTCGGACTCTGGTGTCAGCTCTAATAACAAAGTTTCAGGGCCAATTCCTGCTAGCCCTATTCAGGCACCTTACCCTGGAGCGGGTTCTTCTGGTTCTGAGGGGATGGTTTCACAAGTAGGAAGACGTAGCTGGCGGGGAGAAAGGGGGCAGCTGCTTGGCCACAGTAGTGTCATATAACATGCCCTGGCAGGAGATCTTACTGACCACAGCTTTGCCCTGCTTGGTGAAACTTTCATGGGAAAGTAGATCGGCAACGACAGATTGGTAAAGCACAGTGAGAAAAGAAAGGAGGGAAAGGCAGTAGAGCTAAAGCTGAAATCCTCTGCAAAAAACAGGTGCTGATGATGACTGGGATGAGGAAGAAAGAAATGAAGCTTTTCTGGTGATGGGACAGGAGGTGGCTGTAGCCTTTCTGGGATGGATGTGTGCGGTATTTGGCACCTCTGTTTCCAATCCACGCTCAGACCTGGCTCAGGGCCCTTGAGTGTCAGAGGCTCTCGCTCATTCTTCAGTGGTTTCCAAACTGTGACTTTGCAAATATGCTGAGATTGGTAGGTTTGAAGAAGATGGCTGGGTATGAAGTTGGTGAGAAGTTATCCCCTGGCACTAACTCTTGACATCTTTCCCTTCTCTGTCAGAGACTTGAATGCCTCACTGCTCAGAGTTAACTCAACAGCTTCACAAGAGATTCAATAATATTTATTTTTACCCAAATCCCTCGAAGTCTGAGGGACTGGAGACAGCATCAGTTTGAGATGAACAGCCAAGAAAAGTAAACCATCCTTGGGTCAGGGTGAACTCTCATTTGAAGAGGCCACAGATGGCAAAGATGTTCATGAATCAGCAGTTTCACAGACCTCTGCCCATTCAGACAGTAATGTGTGTAAACAGACATGAAAACAGCACAGAGCCACAGAGCTTTCCAGATCCTTCCTGTTCCCTTTGCACTGCTGAGGGGGACCTCCACGGAGGAACCACAGAGAAGGAGAGGCTCAGGCTGGGCTCTGAGCTAGTCCCAGGGATGGTCATCCTACACCCTCTGCTGCAGCTGTGCAAGAGCCAGAGAACAGGGTGATGGCGAGACACTGTTCCCTGTGTCCCTGTTCACCTGGCAGCACACCTGGGTGTGCTCTTCAGTAAAGGAGACAGCTACCGACAAGCCTGGTGTCTGAGATAAAGGTAAGGAAGGGTTAGGCGAGGACACGAGCTGTTGCACCATTGCACCGCTGCAGGTGCAGAAGAGTTCCTGTTCATTTGGGTTGTGTGGAGCGGGCTTACCCCACCGGGCAGACGCTCTCGGCAGCTGATGGATGTGTGGAGGTGAGGAAAAAGGATGCAGCAAGCCGTGGTTACGTGATCCTGCTCTTTGATACCTGCATTGGATCCACGGGCCCATGAGTCTGGGACCTCAGCAACCCATCAGGGTACTGATTTCCTTACTGTAGTCCCCCACTGTGGTCCTCTTCCCTGCTTTTAGGATTGTCTGTCCTTCCCTGTTGTGCGAGGGAGGCAGGATGGGCAGTGGAGGCCGCAGTATCTCTAGAGCACAGAGCTCACAGCTGGGTGAGACCGAGCTAGGAGAAAGGGGGGGTCTGCACAAATCTGGCATGGCTGTTCCCGTGGCAAGCAGAGGTTACACACAGCTGTCCCCCATACGTGGCCAGGTAGTTCTCCTGTGCAAAGGTGTCCTCTCAGGCTCTTAGCAGACTCAAGCAGCCTTCCCTTCATCTTACCCTTGATTTTTCTTTTTCTATCACAGTCACAAAAGCTCTTCAGAAAGCTCTGTATAATTCCATGGCTCTGTGAACAACTGCAGGCCAAGGGTGTGTGCCTGGACGGAGCGTGCCTCACCCTGCAGAAACCCCCAAAACTCCTGCCGAGCTGGTGGTGGGGGGGATTCTGCCTGCCCCCCTTTGATGTTTGCCAAATGTTATGCGCAGGGAGTACAACACCAGAGGGCCGTGCAGAGGACCCCCGCTTTGTTTCACTTGTGTTGTGTATTCTAGGATCTGCTGGCTAGGAGGGCTCCCAAAGAGACGTGGCATCACTTCCATTCCTGCCTGAATGTAAGCCCGGGGGCTGCTTCTGCTGTAGGATAACATGTCAGTGGTGAGAGCTGGCCAAGCCAGAGACTGTGCCTGAATTGTTTGTGAGACTTTTATAGACTGTCTATCTGGGATGAAACACAGAGCCCAGATCTTCAAAGCACTGTGTGGGCTGGCAGCTATGGGACTCCCATTAAAGTTACTAGGCATCACATGACCAAAAACTTCTGTGACACCAGTGTATTTCTGCAGAGGAATAGCTGGTGCTGGGGCTGCTGAGACAGAGGGAAGTGGAGGAAAATTAACTCTGCCATGCCCCCAAAAGCAACACCTCACAAAATTTCAGCCGTAGGGCTTGCGTCTTTTTTGTAAGGAGCAATTATAGTGGGTATCAAAGGAGATGTAAAGGAACATGTGAGACATTGGGATTCATTGTCAGCAAATGAGATGCTTCAAATTCATTGCAAAGTTGGAGAACATCTAACCTAACTCTGTAAAAAACTTGAGGAAATTAAGTGAAGTAAATTGGATGAATACAACTGTAAAGTTAGAGCATCTGGTTGCCATCCACCTTTCCAGAGAAGATAAAAGGTTCTCAGAAAATGTCTTCAAAAGGTGTAGAGCATAGGGAGTGAGCACAGTCACAGAGTGAAAAGTTGCCCACCAGGTGAAGACCAGTGAGTGTATCATAGACAGGGAAATCGAGTCAGTCTGGTCACAGTGCTTTCTGTAACTCCTAGAAGACACTGATGGATGAAGACCCAGTGAAGACAGACTTCCTTTTTCTTATGTTTTCACATCTTTCAGGCTTTAACATGAACTAACTACTATTATCCTAATTTTACAGATGGGGACAGACAGGTTATGTGACATACTCAAGATCGCATGAGCGGTCTGTGTCAGAGTGAGAAACTGCACCTGGATCTCTCAGCTGCGAGGCTGTTGCTCTTGGCACTGCGTCCTCCTGACTGCAAACAACACATACAGATTGACTTTGCCTGTGTCCTTTCTATGCTTAAAAATGGTAAGTTTTTTGAACAAATCAAAGAAACAAAAAAGTCACTCCTCCAATTTGTATGTCCAATCCTCTGTACGCTGTGGCATAATGTACCTCAGAGGAGTCTGTAATTAATACAAGTAATTACCCCTTGCTGCAAAGACTCTTAAACATCACTGGTTAAGAATCTAGATGAAACTTTCACCTTGTTTACTGAGTGCCCGATGTTGTGCGATTCAGAATGGATTTGGGTGATATCTGCAGGATATCTTACAACCTAGATTAATACTGCAAACTCCTTGGTGCCATTGTCATGATTTGGCCACCACTAGAGCTTTAATACAAGTAGAGAGAAGAGAGGGAAATAATTAGGTAGGAAAAGTAGTCATCAGCTTTTGCAGAGGGATTCCTTGTGGTTGTCAGAGTTTGGCTCCTCCACTCAAAAAGGTTTAATATAAAGGCTGACAAAGGAGTGGGTATCCATACTTTGTTGGGACAAGAACATGTGCAGGTTCTAGGCATGTTCTTGGTCTTCA